>NC_077224.1:74580693-74819121 GCF_024763615.1 Phlebotomus papatasi
CAGAACAGACGCTCCTAAGTCAGGCGTCAGCCCTAACGGGCTTAAGGCGGGTGAAGAGTAGAGTGCGGTCATAGGGTGCTGATGGATATAGCACCTCGCGTGACTGCACCAATCTTCACCAGCCCAACGGTCCACTCTCATCGTCGTATAAGATGAACCCCCCCTTATCATTAGAGAAATTTATTTCTCTTGGTCCTTTTCAGCTTACCTACAACCTATCTACAATAGGTGTAGGAAAAAATATCAAAAGATATGCAGGTTTGAGCGGTCAGGTTTGAACTGAGCGGTATAGTTATTTTCGAAAATAGTTTCGGTCAGGTCAGATTTAGGGAAGAGTGCGATCCATCGATATCGTAAAGTCTCGATTTCAGGGGATATCGAAACCAAGATCATCAAATTCTAACGATTGGAACGTCGGAAATGGCCCCTTTAATACAAATTTTTGGCCCCTTGTAATTTAAGTGAGATGAGTCGTAAGAAGATAAAGTTTCTTTACATCAAAAACTCTAAGGCTCACCTATAACATACTAAAATATTGATCGATCCATGCCATAGGGCCTAAACCAAAAGAAACAATTTTTTTAAATGTCGGAATCACTTTCGTTCTCTCTCCAGAAGAGCTTACACTACAGAGGAATCAGCGACCAAACGGAATCTTAACAGAAGACCGGAAAAAATCTATAGCAGGTATCTCATTTTTGGTCCATGAATGTGAAAACGTGTACACGTTTTAGGCCAGATTTGACAAAGTTAGACCTCACCTTCTACCATACAAACTGATATTACCATTCAAACCTTTATCGATTTATAAACTGTTTTTAATATCTAAAATGAAACATTGAAATTATACATTTTATCGAAAGTGCAGTATCAAATGATTAACAAAGAATGACTTAAACAATCTTTGTTAATTTATTTATTCATTCTTTCTTTATTTTTTCATGCAGTATATTATACGATATAGAAAAGTTAGAATTTTGATGACTGATATCCCCAACTAACAACCCTTAGAAGGCAAAGATTCCATCTTAACCTTTCCCTGACGAATATCCCAAATCCCCCAAGACTTTAAGTAGCAATATGTCCTTTCAAGCTTTCCCAAAAGACTCCAGTGATTTGCCGAGTGGGTGGAAATTCTAAGAATTGCCATTTCCACTTAAATACTGATGACTCAAGAATGTGAAAAGGAATCATGTCGAGAAGCTGCATCATTCGGTGTATTTTCCCAACCCAAACTCAAAAGGGGAGAAAATGTTCGAAGAGACGATTTTGTGTCAAGATGAAAATGTTTTAAATAAAAGTTAAAGGAAAGTGCTTCAGTAAGCAGTTGGAAGTGTGTTTGGTCATCATTATTCTTGTATGTCGAAGAATTGAAAACGAGAAAAAGGATGTTCTAACAATCGACATACATAGAGAATCATTCGGAGGAACTTCGCGTGATATTTCGTCACCACAAAAGAAGCTTTTCGTACGATTGACAAAAATGCAAATATGAGATAAAACCTTTTTTGGTTCACCTCATCCTCCATAGCCATATGTGCCCTGAGATTTCTCCTCTTCCCATTTTCAAAGGATATAAAGGAAGACTTTTGATTCCATTCAAATTCATTTCTTCCTCTACTTCTCGAAGAAAAAAACAGCCAGTATTTTCCTTGACGTTTTTCTCATGAAAAATACCAGGGATGAATGTGAGAAAGTTTTCATGTTTTGGCGCGTTTGTGCTGTTTACAACTTAGCAAGTTTATTCCACAGATAACCGCGTTCCAACTTAGTACAATAACATTTTCATAAGTACTAGATTCTTGAGATTTTCTGACATAATTCATATTATTGCGCTTGTGAAATTTATTTCCAGACGAATGAGACCACCTCTTCTTATGCAAATAATGAAGCTGACACCAAATTTCTGTAGACTTACCCAAGATGATATTAACATTTTACATAAATTTTCCATAGTTTTATCCGACTTGAAAACTCTTCATTATGCTATTTCTCAACTCCTTTGCATTCCTCATTTAAACTTCTCTCATCCTCTCATCTCTTACTTAATATTATACTTCACATTACTTCCTGCATGAAATCATCCAAAATCCTTAACAAATTTTCATAATAATAAAGTCATAAATCATTTATAGACATGAGAGATTCCATAGCAAAGTTTTTTTTCCAGGGATTTGGTCTTCTAATTGGAAAGACATTTCAGGATTTGTGTTGTCTCAGTTCAATGAACAATTTCCTGTTATTTGTCTCTGGACAATCACCTTGCTATTTTTGTTTTTGTTTTTTTTTTTTTTGATAAACCAACTAAAAAGCAACTTTGCGCATGAATAGAACAGAGAAGTAGACCAATTAAAACATAAATTATGGATCAGAGTTGAACACTCTTCCTGAAAAGTAGGAATATTCCACGGTAAAATGGTTTAAATTATTTTATTTTATTCATTCTGTTGATAATGGCTTTCTAAAAACCTAATTGTTGCATACATTCAACAAAATATTATAATAATGATGAAAACAAGGCATTCCTTCGAGCGAAATTTCCAGACAAGTTTTATTATTATTTTTTTATAAAGGACTCTCTCTTCGAACGTTCGTGCCTTCGAATAACGTGAATTTTCTTTTATTTTTTATAAGATACTTACACATTTCTATTAAATATTATATGAGTTAGCTTAACGTGAATTATTGATAATTACGTGATAATTACACTGAGAAAAAAAATGGAGTGCGATTAACCTTTTTTTCTCATAATTTTAACACTTTTTGATGTAAAAATATATCAACATTTTTTAATGTTAATTTTACACCATTTTAAGGGTAAAATTAACATTTCCGGAATGTTATTTTAACTCACATTTGCTCACATTATTCGAAGGAATAAACGTTCGAAGGGAGAGTACTTTCCCCTACTGTCCAGAAATCTTTCTGGAGATCATTTGATTGCCTTTGGTGAAATAATAACTTTAGTGAAATAATGGCTTAAAAATATTCGAATCTAGAACAACTGGATCATAGAACAGCGCTCAATTTATATCGGATGTGCTAAATAGGAACACGCCGTGTTAATATTTAACGAAACCTCAAATTGCCCTACAATGTTAATCACGGACGTGTTCAATGGTATCATGCCGTGTTACTATTTAACAAATCCTTACGTTGCCGCGAAATGTTAATCACGGACGTGTTCAATGGTATCATGCCGTGTTACTATTTAACAAATCCTTGTATTGCCCCAAAATTTTAATCACGAACGTGTTAAATGGTATCACGCCGTGTTACTATTTAACAAAATCTTAAATTTCCGCTATATGTTAATCACGGACGAGTAAGATGATATCAAGCCGTGTTCCTATTTAATAAATCCTCAAATTGCTCCAAAATGTTAATCACGGACGTGTTAAATAGGAACACGTCGTGTTAATATTTAACAAATCCTCAAATTGCCCCAAAATGTTAATCACGGACGTGTTAAATGGTATTAGGCCGTGTTACTATTTAACTAAATTCTTAAGTTGCCGCGAGATGTTAATCACAGACGTGTTAAATGGTATCACGCCGTTTACGGTAATTATTCGCTGCCGATTTGCCAATCAGGAAGACTGATCGGCGCCGATTAGACGATGTTCCATTGACTCACTGAACGTGCTTATATCATGGTGTAAATTAAATCTAGGAATCATTTTCTTCTATAATTCGTAGTATTCTTTAAGTAAGACGTTATAGAGCTAAAATCGTTATAATACTTATAGTGCTCATGATTCCGTCTTTATGACTACTAAAAATTAAGTTGCATATTCTTAAGGGTCCTATGAGTTTCTCCAGGAATTTAAACACAAAATTCTCATTATAAGCCTTTTAAAGATGCAATCAAAGACTAATCAAAGACTTGGTTCTATAAGGCAGCTATTTTGCTTCTTTAGAAGTTAAAGTTTAAGTTAATCTCAAATACTGAGGGATATCCGAAAAAGTTAAAATAACATTCCGGAAATGTTTATTTTACCCTGCAGTTTTGATCCGAAATCGGTGTAAATATTACGCTTTTTAGGTGTATTGGGGGTTAAAGTTACGCTTTTTCATGTTAATTTTGCCCTTAAAAAGGTGTAAAATTAACATAAAAAATGTTGATATATTTTTACATCTAAAAAGTATTATAGTTATGAGGGAAAAAAGTTAATCGCACCCCCGTTTTTTTCTCAGTGAAGGTACTCAAAGTGACTTTCCCTAAAAGTTATTTGTAGTTACATCAGTACCTTTCAATAAATCCTTCATATTTGCTATTTTATCTTCATTTTGCATTGAATGTTAAATCAACTCTAACAATATTGAAATGAAGTTCATGATAAAATTGACAGATTATATTATATGTAGCGATAGAGGCATAATATTGTTAATTTGCAACCTCAAAAATCTTTTCCATTAATTATTTTAGCCTGAAATGAATTATTTACTTGTCCCAATTGGTATTTCATCCAATGAACTTCATATAGATACCAATCATAAATACCCATGCTGTTTATGAGAAATTCCTTTATCGGATTTATTCCGCAGCAATGGAGAAAATTTAATAAATTAAATTCAATCGCAATAACATCAAATATGTGTGAACGATAGTACAGTATCAAATGACAAATAATATTTTAATCAATTCAATTAAATTGTACTTTCATTGGAAATTCCCTCTGTATACATATATCATCAAATGGAAATTTTAATGAGAATTTCCAGAAGTATTTTTTCGTTATGTATATTAATAATAATAATAATATTGAGCTACATTTTCCACAGAGAAATTGGAAATGTATTCAAAAGAAAGAAAATTGAGAAAATATAGAGTACAAGAAAGATGAATTGTGGGTAAGAAAAATAAATTAAATTTCTCCCTTTTTTGATTCCTTTCCCTAAATAAAAATCCCTCCTTTCACGTCAACATTATTTGATACCTTTTCAGTATAACATTGATTCAGTGATTCTAGTGAATTTTTAGCATGCGGAAGATTTCAACATAGATATGTACTTAAAAAAAGACAAGAATAGGAAGCACAATAGGATACAAAATGTTGAGATGAATTCCTTTCTTAATTTTACTTGCGTTTGGAAAATTAAATTTTCAGTGAAATGCATTATCTTCATTCTTCTCACAAATTTTTCCCGTTGCCCATCTTCCGTGGGAACTCCTTAAGGGGCTTTGCTAGAGATTGCAATTTCATTTTACGACGACTACTCTATGCTTTTTTTGTCAAAATTTTCCTTGTTCTAGACGTGATTTGATTTTAATGTTTTCTCTCAAGAAATTCTCTCTACTCATTTTCCCACGGGAAAATTTCTCTCATGTTGTTCTCAAGAAACGTTATCTTACAACTTTTCATCACAGTTGTTGTGCATTATTTTCTCAGAAGCATTAGATTTTCTCAATTGATATAAAGTTGCCTGTTATCAAGACATTACCACTCACTCCACACCTGCTTAAGGTGAATCACTAAGTGCACTTTCTTTTAGAAATAATTAAGGGTCAAATGTCCTTTAAACATGATGCGAATAATAATAAAAAAATAATATTTATTTGTATTCACAAAAAAATCTATGAAATATTTTTTTTCAATATAGGGGAAAGACTCATAATTTTGTCTAGTTTCTTATTTTGGACACTTTGAGGATAAAATAGAACACTAAAAATAAATTGATTAAAATGATGGATTTTTATTCCAATATTTGAGGAATAATGAATTCTATCTAAATATTTGTTCTTTTTGGAAGATTTTAACACTAAATACGTTAAATTTTGAATATGATTTGAGTTGAAATTGCTTTGTTAAAAATTCAGTGTGAGCAATTGCTTACGAGAAATATGACAGAACTTCGTGTTTACTTCAGTCTTATTTAGCTGTGGTGAAGTACTAACATTTTTTCCTCGTTGTTTTCCAGTGATATTTTTAAATATTCATTGAATATTGTGTTGATTTACATTAATGGTGATTTGTACATTTTACCTGAAGTGAGGTTTGCCTTGTGAATTTGATTTTTCGTGTGAAAAATGGGAAATGTTTTAAGACATTTACCAGTGAGATGATACTCCTTATTTTGGACAGGTGTTTTTCTCACGAAATTTCGTGAAGTTGTAGCCTTTGTGATGACTAGGTTGGACAAATACCTGGAGAAACAAAGAAGCATCATCTCTACGAAAGAAATGTAGCGAGAAATGCCCTGAAAGGCTCCCGGAAATGCCAGGGAATGAGCGAATCCGCACGTACTTAGAGTATCGAAGTCAACTCACTTTAATGAATGATATGGAAAGTTTCCGGGCTTCTTGTGACATTCTACGTTTCCCTTACATGAACAGGAAGAGGACTTGGTAGGATTGGTTCATGAATGAAGGACAATGGGCATCCTGTTGAGGCGGATTAGCTGTCCATATTTATAGCCAAGTTGTCCAAATTAATAACCAAATTGTCCAAAATAAGAGTCAAATTCATCTCTATATATCAATTCATTTTTAAACGTATTAAAACTAATTTTAGTAAAAACAAAGACAATAAACCCTTTCCAAGTTTCTAAACAACCCTTCTGAAAAGAGAGTAACAAAAAAAGTAAATTAGTATTAAAAATATCGCACTTCAAACTTGGAACATCGATGTTTATAAGAAGACTGGTCAAAATTATGAGCCCTTACTCTAGTACGCTTTATTACGAGTTTCAAATAGCAATATTTTTATAAAACGTAAGTATTAAAAAGAAATTTTGCACAATTTATAAAATTCGATTCTAATAATGCAAATTTATACAGTGATAGTATAAATTGACCCTAAGTTTTCCAGGACTTTGAGGTATTTTGATGCTTTTTTTTGTAAAAGAAAACGTAAAGTAATTAACTGGGCGGTTTATTAACCAAAAAATTGCTCAAATCTAATAAAATTTGATTTGAAACTGCAATTGTAAAAGATTTCAACATCAAATTTAATTGCTGAACGATCATTGGAGAGTTTCACCTACCATGAGCTGATCTACTGAACTCCTCCTGCAGTTTGAACTTTTGAACTTTGCCTGAAAGGGTCTTCGGGAATTCTGTTACTATTTCAATGTATCTCGGAATTTTATGAAATGCAATTTTTCCCTTACAAAATTCCTTAATGTCCTTCTCAGTGAAGGATTCAGACCCTACTCGGAGACGTACAAATGCACATATTTCCTCTCCTAAACGCTCATCCGGAACCCCAAGAACATTAACTTCGGCAATTTGAGGGCATGTAGCCAAGAAGTTTTCAATTTCTTTGGGATAAATGTTCTCTCCTCCCCTGTTGATTATTTCCTTTAGTCTTCCAATGATCTTTCCATATCCATCTTCTTGGAGAACAAACTGATCCTCAGTTCTTAGCCAACCATCTTTATCTATAATTTCCTTAGTCTTTTCTTCATCATCCCAGTATTTTAGCATGTTTAAGTATCCACGAGTACATAGCTCTCCTGGTGTTCCAAATGGTACAGGGTTCCCCTCTTTGTCTATTACTTTCACCTCAACGTGATCCAGAACGTAACCAATTGTCTCGAGACCCTGCTCATCTGTATCATTAGGAAGCGAAGCGAAACTCAGTCCAGTTGTTTCGGTCATTCCGTAAACTGACTGGATTTTAATTTTTAAAGGTTAGTGTTAAGTTTATTACTTAAATATTGGATTTGAAACATACTTGCACTCTCTCCAATTTCAGTACATTCTTCATGTCCTTACACAACTGTGCTGGACATAATGCTCCTCCAGTTATAGCAGTTTTTACCCTAAGATCGAACATCTTTTCTCTTTGTTTGCTCACTAAGTCAACATACATTGTTGGTGTACCATAAATAACTTGACACTCTTCATCTTTAATCGAGATAAGAGATTTATCAGGATTGTAGACAATCGATGGAAGCACAGCCGTTGCATGTGAAGATAAACTAGCCATGATTGTACCTACAACTCCATATATGTGAAAAAATGGAACTTGAGCACATATTTTCGCATTTAGCAATCCAATTAGATTTCCAAAAGAAATTGCACTGTTAACAATAGCAAAGTGCTTTAAAAGAGCAGCTTTTGGTGCTCCTGTTGTTCCAGATGTAAACTGAATGATGTAACCACTATCTGGGCTAATAGTTTTCTGTTGATCTTCAATTTCATTAATTTGAGAAGTTGTTGCCATGGCTTCTACGTCAGTCAGCCGAAATGTTCCTCTATTTCCCAAAAAATTGTAAATTAAGATAGAGTTTTAATGAATATTAATCTGTAGATTCAAAAATAGTAAAGAAAATAAATTTTAGTTCATAAAAATACGCTAGTAAGACCCTATTTCGCCTCTTTCAATTTTTATTCGCTACAACGTTTCGGGAATACGATGTCCCCTTCATCAGGTCTACAAAGCGTTTTGAACAATTTGGTCACATTTTGAAAGAATTTTTAGCATTTACAAAGGAAAACTTTCATAGAATAATTATGGAAGAAACACGTAAGGTATATATCGTTACACTTGATTTGCACTGGAGTTAGTGGACAAGGTTGGATCACGGAGCTCATCACCATGGAGCTAACTCCACTAACTCCAGTGCAAATCAAGTGTAACGATATATACCTTACGTGTTTCTTCCTTAATTATTCTATGTAAGTTTTCCTTTGTAAATGCTAAAAATTCTTTCAAAATGTGACCAAATTGTTCAAAACGCTTTGTAGACCTGATGAAGGGGACATCGTATTCCCGAAACGTTATAGCGAATATAAATTGAAAGAGGCGAAATAGGGTCTTACTCCGTTTTCACTAAATATTGCACTACACCAGACCGTACATAGTCGAAAAATACGCTAGTTTAAAAACAGTTAAAAATCTACAAAATTTTAAAACTTGGATATTAAAGGATTACGAGCCAATTCTGAGATAAGAAAGCCTAAGGATTTAAGTTAAAGCTTTAACTTTGACACTAAAGATTTCGAAATTCCGAATTATAGGAATTTTGGATAAAATAGCCTTTAGCGCCCCTAAAGTAATTTGATTATCCAAGATGTTAAAACAAGACGTTTCAGTTTTAAGGGTGCATAAGGTGCATAAAGTTCCGATTTGCAACAAAAAGAACAATCTCCACACTTCCTCCTCTTCTCAGTGTCGCAATTCCGCTGCAGTAAATCAAGCAGAGTTCAGTTATCGCCGAAATATCGACAGTTGCTCCACCAAACACCAAACCCATTCAGCAGAAGGCACAGGAAGATACTCATACAGATTTCCCAGTTTCAGAATTTTTTCTGACAAATAATGAGCAATTCAGGTCAATTAATTTCGAGTGGTAAGTAATTCAAACAAGAAGTGTCTGTAGATAAGTGACGAGGTTAATTTATGGTTCCAGGAGCTTCATCTGGACCGAAGAAAAGAAAGAAGGGCCCCAACACACTTTTCAGCCAAAAGGAGTGCATCGTCAATTTTTTTTTCCTGGAACACAGAGATACTCTGAACGCATTAAGTGACAGATATGATCCCCTTTGGTCAAATCTCATGGAAAAATTGAATTCTATGGGGCCACCCGACAGGAACACCGCAAAAACATTATGTAAATGATCAACTACATCACTCTCCAGAAAAATATACACCCTCCGTTCCGAAATAAGTCGTACGTTTGGGAAAAATTGGGATTAAGGGAAAGTTTGTTGATAAGTGTTTTGTATATTAACAATTATCTCTTGTAAAGAACTATTGTTAATGTTCAGCACTAAAATTGGGGTACAGTCTTTATGGTAAGTTGAGGAACGAATGTCTTAAAATTGCCTTATTTTTGGCGTTTTATTTTCAATCAAAAATAGGTGCAGAATGGTGAGAGATGCAGACTTAGGACCTTCGGGGGACCCCCCATAAGTTGACCCTGGGACCATTATGTCCTTTATTTTGCTCCCATCCTTCCCCTTCGCCTCCAAAATCATGTGTTTAGGATTGCTCGAAAACACGTCGTGCGATTTTTTTTCAATTCTGGATATGTTTTAGAGAAACATATAAATGGTCCCAGGGTCAACTTATGGGGGGTCCGCTGAAGGTCCCAAGTCCCTATCTCTCACCATTTTGCATCCAGATATTCGAACACTTTTAAAAAAGGATGTTCTTTTTATTGCTCATTTTGCAAAATTTGAGATATAAAAAATGTCATATCGGAAATAACTGTTGAGATCTACTTATGCATACTAAAAATTCAGAATAAATTCTAGCCTGTATTGTTGATCACAGTCCATCTTGTAGTAATTAACTATCTACCGGAGCTCTTTGAAAAAAAAAGCGAAAAATGGACAATTTCAACATATCGATTCCTCAACTTACCATCGTGATAGGTTCCCCATATTATCCCTGAACATAGAGGATAGTTCATACACAAGATATTTGCAAATAACAAAAACGTTCTCTGAAACCATTCCTTTCGTCAAACGTACGACTTATTTCGGAACGGAGGGAGTACATCTTTGTGATAAATTAAACTCACCTTTTTGATTAAACACACCTCTTGAACAATTGACAATCTCAAATAGAACTGGACTTAAAGATTTAAAAGGTCCTATCGAGGAGCTTTTAAATTAAAGGCGATTTATAGGCGTTTGACATTTTTAAGTCTGTAAAACTTTAGCGCAGAATTCGAAATTTACAGTCTTAAAGGTTTAAATCAATTTAACACTTTAAAATTCAAGATTTTTATCAGAGAATACGAATCGACCTCTAAAGGGAGATTTAAAGATTTAAGACTTAATGATTTATCTCAGAATTGGGGGGGGGGGTGTTTAATTTTCAATTGGATATTTGAAGACATTTTATTTAAAGTAACTTGACGAACTTGACCAAATGATTGAAAAGTGCTTACAGAAAATGTGGTTTCCCGAGTACAATGAAAAGGCGTGGTTTTCATGTGTTTCCTGAATAATTGTAAGGGCTCCATATGGATTCCCTGAATAATAAATAATATATGGGATTCTTGGGATCCCTGAAAAATTCTGTGGGTTTGGCGAGTACCTTGGAAAATTGTAAGGGCTCTCAGTGGGTTTTCTGGATAATTCTACGAGTTACTTAAAAAGTTGCAAAGGTTTTCTCGAGTTCCCTGAGAAAGTGTATGGGTTTCTCTGGTTGCCTGAAAAATTCTAAGTGTTCCCCGGGTTGTTTGAATATCCTAAGAGATCCGTACGGGTTCCCTGAATAATTGTACGAATTCCTTGAAAAGTTGCAAAGGTTTCCCGGTTCCATGAAAAATTCCAAGTGTTCCCCGGATCCCCTGAAAAATTGTATCGTATGGGTTTGCCGGGTTCCTTGAAAAATTGTAAAGGCTCCGTTTGGGTTCCCTGAAAAATCCTTGGGCTCCCTGAAAAATCGTAAAAATTCTCTGGGTTCCCTGAAAAATTCTATGGGTTTCCCGGATTGTCTGAAAAAATCTTAGAGCTGCGTATGGGTTCTCTGAATATTTGTACGGATTCCTCGGGTTTCTTGAGGAATTGTAAGGGTTTCTTGTGGTCCCGTAAAAATCATAATGATTTCTCGGGTTCCCTGAAAAAACGTATGGATTCCCCGGATTGTCTGAAAAATCCTAAATGCTTCGTGTAGGTTCCCTGATTAATTTTACGATTTCCTTGGACTCCTGAAAAATCGTATGTGTTAGACGAGTTTCCTGAAAAATTGTATGGGTTTCCCGGATTACCTGAGGAATTTTATGGGCAGCCTGGATTTCCTGAAAAATAATAAGAGCTTGCTTAGGATTTCCTGAACAATTGTACGGATGTCTCGGGTTTCTTGAAGAATCGTAAAGATTCCTCTGATTCCCTTTAAAATCATACTGATTCCTCGATTTTCCTAAAAATTGTATGATACCTCGACTTGTCTGTGGGTTCACAAAATTGCCCGTAGTTCCTGAGTTCGCGGTAGATTTCCTTGTTAGATTGAAAAAGTTCGTTAATATGAGTTATCGGAGTTATGAGTTCCAAGTGGATATTTTGTACCGTTTTGCCTTTAGATCTCGTAACCAAGTAACGTACAAGAACCGTGTTTTTTTTTAAAATCATTTTCAGTTAAATTTAAATAATTAGTCTGTTGAAGCCAAATGAAAACATCTGAGTAGATATTAAAAATAGAACTATTAAATGTTATTCATACTACGCATTTAAATTGGTTCCGGTAATTATTTTTTTCGTTCAAGATTACTTTAAAATAGATTTTCATTAAACAATCAGAATAAATTCTTGACTCACGGGAAGTACTTGTCAGAATCAATTAAAATGCTGGAAAGTAGTGGCAGTTTCTTGCTTTGAATTTTTCCTGTAGAAGAACTATCCAATTCGGGTACAATTTTTAATAGTTTTTCGTAGTATTCCTCACTACGAAAACTCTCTGACGTGACAAGAGTTTTGATCCCAACTTTCTTCATAACAAATTCCATCTCTGGAGGCTCATAAGCTGGATTTAGGGTGACGAGAATAAGTCCAGCTCTTGCAGCTGCAAATGCCACAACTGGCCACATTGCAACATTAGGAGCCCAAATTCCAATTCGATCTCCTCTGGTTAGACCAATGGCACTAAATCCAGCAGCCAAACGATCTGACTTTATTTTTAGCTTATCATATGTGAATCTCTTGTTCTCCTCAACACACACATAAGCTTCGTGATCACCAAATTCACTCGCAACTCGGCTTAACTCCTGTCCAACAGTCCTGTACACTAGAGGCTGTTTTCCAGAATTGTGTATATAGCTCAAACCATTAGATTTTGCATGATACAATCGGATAAATTTAGAAATTTTTTGGATACTTGTAAAAAATTTTAAAGACCGTGCGATCACCTCCATTTTCGATGGAAACTGAACAGAGACTATACTTCCAAAAAATTCTCAGATGGCTTAAAATTTGTTTCAAACCTTTATTAAAATAGCTTTTGTTGTTCTTTTATCATCTTCTTCTTATCTTCATAGAATTGCTATAATAACCCATAAGACTTAATAAAATATTTATTCTGCTGTATTCATTTATAGCTTCTGCGATAGATGGAATATATTCATAAAATTTTCTGAATAAGTTGATAAACATATTTATGACATATTTAATCTTTATGGTAACGAAAATGACCTATCGTAAATTAAATACATCGATAGTGTCGATTGTATGTACTAATTTATATCTCGGATTTAAAAATAGATAAAATGTATCGAGCATCTGAGGGTAAAGGGAGCTACTGTAATAGTGGAAAAATGATTTTTTTGTACTACTTCTGAATGTAGTATCCGACCCTTGATTTATGGGTAAATAAATATAAAAATTTCGATTCAATTTTGTCAAATATTAGTTATTTTTGAAAACTTCTGTATCTCCCAGCGAGCACCAAATGCTAAGCTTTTTCAAATCAGCTGAAAACATATATTTTTTCAGCTGAGCTCTGCTGACCTCGAAGTTACACTAGCGATCGCAGTGGCAATTAGTCAAAGTTATTCTTTTTCCCCAATCGAGTGAGAGACTTTAATGCACTTGGTTTTTGTCTTTGCTGAGTTGAGTAGAAGCTAAGGTTAACCTTTTCCATTATTACAATTTTATGATTCTTACAATAACCACATTTGACATTAAAAAATAAAGCAAAAAATTTAAAATTCACAAAAATTTTTAAAAATTATATTTATAATATATTTTGAATAATATGTATTCTTAAACCTTTTCCGACCAATAAATTTAATTTTTTTTATCTAATTTTATCAAAAAATATTGTGAATTCATTTATAAAAAAATATACTACACCTAAATTAAAATTGCATTGCCAAGAATTCTTGTCCGCTGTGATTTTAGAAAATTAATAACCCAAGAAATTCTTGGGAATTCTCAAGATATTTTGATATTTAATGAATTCTAAATTCGAGAAATATTGAAAAAACTTCGGAACCTCATGGAAATACCAAGAAGATCAAGAACATATAGAATTTAGAGCCTATATCATTTTTATTTAATGGTATACACAGTCTACTCAAAATTATTTGAAATGATTTCCAACAAATTAGCATATTTTCCTGACTTTAAAGGTATTTAAAAACTCTCTTCTAAAAAATATAAATGCATATCATTTTAGTTTAAAAACTGAATCATCAAATTAAATAAATTTTTCATTTAAAAAAGAATACGTACAGTATTAAAAAAACGATAATTGTTGGTTTGTTATTTTACCACGATAATAAAAGTAGTTTTTTGCGTAAAAATGCGCTTTAGAAAATTTATAATCGAAAATTTATAAATAGAAAAGTGCAGCATATACATTATGCATATGCATCGTGCACGGATCATACATTTATTTCACTTGTAAAATATAAAACATTTTATAACATAAAAAAATATATATTTTCCGCATTTGCCGCAACAAACAAAAACGCTTTTATGTAAATTTTTCAACTTAAATTGTGATCAAACAATTATATTTTATTTTGTAGTATCCATAGAAATTTTTTTGTAGTATTTTTAAAAGGCATTATTGAACTCATTAACTCTTTCCGGACCGCAGCATGTACTGTAAGCCAATTTCACTTTTTTTTTTAAATCAAAAATATCTTTGCTCAGAAATTAATTGAGGTCCTACAAAAAAATATTTTACATTTAGACATCCTTATAGTTTGTAATCATTCACAAGAATAAGATTTTTATCAGTTCTGAATAATTAAAAAAAAAACATTGTTTTCCACAAAGTATTCATATGCTGCTTTGTGTACTCAGAGTCCCAAAAGAGGCGAAAGAGTTAAGTGGGGCAGTCACAACTTTTAAATGGATTTTTTTTAAATGCATCTGCAACTTTATTGACCATAAAAAAGTTAAAAAAGTAGAAAAATCCTGTTTCAAGATCAATTACAATAGTTGTGACCGACTGTGAGCATAATACATCAATGGCTGTTCCAGGAAAGATGCCAATATTTAATTGCAAAAATTGACGAAAATATGCTTTTTGCAAAAGAAAAAACATATTTTTCATAAATAATGAATAATTTTATAACCCCCGACTGAATATTTGCTCAGAAAAAATTTTTTTTTTCTCGGGAAAATAATGACGCAATTCACAAAAAAAAATGCAACATTTTTGGTCGGGAGTATGTTTAATACTCTTATTTGACCATTCTCTATAGGCAGCATACCGCAGCATAATTCCTATAATAATATAAGTAATAAAAATCGTGATTATAATATCCCCCAAGTCGATAAATAATTTCTGGGGAAATTCCAAGTCCATTTTGACATTTTGAGAGAAAGAAAAAAATGAAAGAGAAAATCTTCTGCTAAATGCTTCCCGGCGCCATCTCTCGGCAGTGTTTAGTTCTGCCATCATCCACTGCGAGCGCTAAACAGTGCCATATTCATGTATTTGCTTAGCACTTTTTGTTCGAGAGCTGCTGATTGGCCAGCAGACTGATTCAGCAAAAAAATGCTGAAAATCCTATTTTATTCTGCTAACTGTGCTCGCTGGGCTGTATTGTATACATAGTGTTTGCCATTGCACAAATTTAAAAGAACAACATACCTCTCATTAGAATGAATAAGCACTTGTTTTTACAACTGCATCTAGAAAAAAAAAATGTATTTTCCTCTTAAATTGTAGTACCTGCAATCAAGAGATAATTCCCCTATTTAAAAAACAGTTACAGCATTTAACAGTTTTGAATTGCTTTACGCTACCTCTCCTTCTTCAAAGATGTCGCCGCTATATATTAAAATTCAGAGATGTATTGGGAGAATAAAATATTTTATTTTTAAATTCTCATTTTATGTTTTTAAATATACTTTTTATCTGGGTTCTTTTTCTCATAGAAATGTACGAAATTTAAAAATTAATCATGAATTCAATTGAAGAAATGCAATATGCAATTATTACATTCAAATACACTGAAAACTTTTAAAAAGGAGTGGCAAAACATCCGAGGCTTTGCTAAGTGCTCAAACTCGTGACTTAGATGCTATCCCTTAAAATACTTTCACATCATTTACCGTTTACCGGTTCTCAACAGATTTAAACCGATTTGTCAATAACTCTAAAGATTCCACAAAACAATTTTAAGAGTAATAAAATTGAATTTAGGACAAAAATTACTTATCGGTTCTAGGATTAACATAATTGAATTTCAAATATAAATTAGTTAGTCGACTTATAGAGGGGTCTCCCTTAGGTCCCAAGTCGCTATCTATAACCGTTTGGCCTCTAGAGCTGGCGACAGCTGGCCAGACAGACGAACACACAGCGTGACAGAGGGATCATTAAACTGCTCTCTCTGTAGAGTTTGAACAGTAAAATTAATTTAATGGCTTATTGTAAACAAATATGAATTGAACATACATAGGAGAAACTGGGGCACCACCAAACACGGGGTAGCACCAAAGACTACGATTTTTTAATCAGATATTCGAATTCAGAGGACAAGACTTAAAGTAATTTATAGGCATTATAGGGATGCTTGTCTACTGAAGAAATGGTCGAAATAGTCCAAGTAGTTTAGTAATGAAAATTAGCGTTTGGTGCTATCCCGTGTTTGGTGGTGCCCCAGTTTACCCTATAATAACTGCTATAACCAGCCAATTCATTATTATTATTGTATATTTTAGTTTTTCGTTGTAAATATATGAATATAGATATATTGCTGATTCTAAGTCACAAAAATTCTTAATTTTGCAATAAAGAAAGATTAAAGTATTAAGATAAATATTTACAGTTAAAATTCAATACATATTTGAAATTCGAACTTAAGGATTAGTTATGTTTTATTTCTTCCAATATTTGGGCTCTTATTAGTGTTCTACATTTCAGTTTAAAGATTTAAATTTTATTTGACAGTCAAATTAATAAAATTAGTCTGCTTTATAAGGCTGATATTAAAATTTAACGCTTAAAAATTTATCTTAGGATTGGGAGGCAAAAAAAAGGAATTCAAATATTTCACACCCTGACCTAAAGATTTTACTAGTAGATTTGAAAAACGATTAAGAACAGATTTTAAAATTCTCGAATTTAAAATAATACCTAATTTAGGGTAATACCTACTAATACTAATTTACTAATAGGGGGAGGTGGGGCTACATTGTTATACTTTTTTTCTCATATTTCTAATTGAAACTGGGTTTTTCCATGTTGTAATTTTGATAGACAAAATAATTTTTAATCTAAATAAAATAATTGTAAGGACCAGCTTTATTTAGAAATAGACGAAAAGTCGTATAACAATCTAGCCCCACCGCTCAAAGTAGCCCCACCTCCCCCTACCTAATTAATTTAGGGCAATTGTGCCAAATTTCGGCATAATTTAAAATAAGTACCAAAGTTCTAAATTTTAAATATTAATATTTTTAATAAGATATTGAAAATTCTTGTTACTTTCTTTTCACGAGGGTTCTTTGAAAGCTTGGAAAATTGTTTATCATCTGTTCTTTTAATAAATCTATTTCTAACATATAGAAAAATGAATAAAAATATAGTCATTGCTTTGGATAACATTCCGGCCACTTTGAGTGAAATTTTGGCCACGTTATTTGCAGGTGCCTTGTGTGAAGCAACAAATAGAAATTTTCAAAAAGAAACTAAAAGAATAAAAAATTTGTGAAGCACAATGTGTCAGAAATAGTAATCATAACCTCACACATGATCCAGTTCGGAAATTTCATTCAAAATTTAAAGAAAGATTACCTGTATGTTGTTAACTGATTATAAAAATCATTTTTACTCACTCATCACAGGAATGCTAGACCACTACACTGAGGAAAAACGGGGTTGCGATTGACTTGTTTTCCTCACAACTGTAACACTTTTTAGGTGTAAAAATATATTAACATTTTTTAATGTTAATTTTACACCTTTTTAAGGGTAAAATTAACATGAAAAAGGGTAACTTTAACCCCTAATATACCTAAAAAGCATAATATTTACACCGATTTCGGATCAATACTGCAGGGTAAAATAAACATTTCCGGAATGTTATGTTAACACAATTTTAATTATAATTATAACCTAAATTTAACGATATTTGTATCATTCCATGATAAAAGAATCAATACTTAAAAGACAAAAAAAAACTACAAAATCGAATAGTCAAAAATTGAAAGATGAAAGCAATATTATTAATTAATTCAGTTACTTTTCCGAAGATACACTCAAAGAGGTCGAAATTTAAAATTGTCCGAAATTTGGCACATTTACACTATGACTTCAAATTCAAGTTCTAGCGATTAATTTTAATTTCTAAGTAATAATAAAAGAGGTGCAGCTGCTTTGAGCTGTGGGGTTACATAGCATTACGAGTTTTTCATGTATTTTTAATGAAATCTTTCCTTTAACGTAATGTGATTTTATTCTGTAAAACAATTGTGAAACTGAATAAAATAGTTGTAAGGTCCAGCTTTCTTTAGAAATACGCAAAAAATCTTAAAATTAATGTAGCCTCACAGCTCAAAATAGTCCCACCTTCTCCTAAAAAATAAATTAGCGTACATATAATCCTTTAGGGATGAAAGAAAATGCTTGAGTTAAAATTTTTGTTATCATGCTCCTAAAGTTTAAAATTTAATAGTTTTATCACAAGAATTCTTGCAATACTAATCTCGGATATCCTGAAATATCAAGTTTTTCAGACTTGGAAGTTCTTCTGTGTTACAACATTAATACTTCATAGTCCTGGACTATAGTTGATTTTGATCTTGACTTTAATCTTGACCATTTAAGACCATTAATTCACTTTTTTTATTCAATTGGTATTACAAAATAGTGGAACAGGCATTAGATTTAAATTTCAGTTCTACTTTACTTACCGGTCAGCCTATCAAACTACCAGGTAGAAGGTTTAATAGTAGTTTCCTCACAATATCATCCATTTAGCAATTTATTTGGAACAATTTCCAAAAACAGCTGAGGAAATGAAATTTCGCAATTTTCACTTGACAAATCGTTTCTATGCTTCACTTTCCGCTGATTTTTACGATAATTTCTCAGAAAAGACATTGGCTTCATCCAAGTCTGTCGAACCTCAACCTCATAGTGAAATTTACAAATAAAACAAACTATTTAATTAGCAATAAAATAACACATTTCGTTATGTTTTAGCTCTCAATTGTAATATATAATTTTTAATGAGGAAAAATATAATTTTTCTTGCAAGTTTTTTTTTACACTTTTGTGTTATATTTTCGAAATTCTTCCATCATCGACAAGAATATTTGAAACGCTTCGCTGAACGTGATTAAATGCATCTTGTTTTAATTGGTATTTTATCAAAAACTTAATTATTTCATTTAGCTTGTCCTAATATGCATGCTTGAGAGGATTGTGCTGGAGAAAGGAAAAAGACATTCGTGATTTGAGGAAAAAGAAATTTAACATGAAATAGATATGTGTTTTATACATTTTCTTTTTTTTTCAACAGAGTTAAGGAAAAGTGTTTGGTAAAAAGAGGGCAATGAATTGAAATGTTTGTAATAGTTTATTGGTCTTTTGATATTATTTCGTGTAGATAGAGGGTGGTCCGAAAAGGCGGTTTATCGTTTTATAAATTGTAGTGCAAGAAAGAAAAAAGTGATTTAGATTGAGATTTTTAAAATGTACATGGTATAGCGGTTCAGTATCACTTTGGAATGAAATGGTAACAAATTTCCTTTTCTCGGAGATTTTGGTTGAGTTTCGTGTGAAATCTTGAGTATTTGTGTTTTTCAGAAATTTCTCTTCTCTGTAAATTTGTTTTTAGGCAAGAGTCCCTGTGAAGTTTTTTAAGGGACACATGGGATGTCTTCCTCGCAAGTAAGGGTGTTCTTGTCGAAGACCTTGTCCTCGCCACAAGTGATCAGGCGTGGATGTCCCTCGACGCATGTGAAGAGCCTGTGGCAGTCTCCGGGCACGGGGAATCGTGGGAAGGGCCAGAAGCGGGCAGCTGGACTATGGGATGGCACATGAGCAGGACATACAAAGCCTACAACAGCAGTAGGATCGCATTTTTCCAGCAGCTGATCGGGCCAGTTGCATCCGTGAATACGATCATCGTACACCAGACCATCATCACATGGGCTCAAATGGGGCTCTCCGTGAGCGCACTTGATGTACGTGGTTGAACACTGATCCGTGTCCGGATAGATTCCAAAACGATACTCACAACCCGGAGATGATAGCGGTGTAGCTGCAGGAATGAACATTATTGAAATTAATTTCCTCTCAAGATCACGCAATCTTCTTTCTCAATAACTTACGATCGTATTTACGCGTGCCACAGTCAACGGCCCAGTTGTAGTTGCAATGATTGAAGACGTGTCCCTTTCCATCGAACAATAGACCATTCTCGCAGGTTTCCAGGGTCAGGGTTCCGTTTGTGCAGAGGAAGAACTGATCGCAATTCTCGGGATGAGCATAAGCTTGAACGCCAAAGGGCTCAGGACAGGATGTTGGGGCTCCATAAGTGCCTTTAAAATCACAACCAAAATATTTTAACAGTTGAGTTCTTTTGGATTCTGATAATGAATTAAGGTGTTTCCCTGTTTAACGTCTGTTAGGAATACAATTCCTTCGAACAAAATTTAGGTTTTAGTTTTTTCTTTAGCTCTCGTAACTTTTGAGTTGGGCTTTGTACGGGAATGGAAATGGGGATACATTGGGCCTGGGCTGCGGCTATATATACAATATTTCTAGAGGAAAGTGGGCTTTCACGTTTCAGCTTTATAAAAAAAAAAAACGATGTAGATTAAATTATGGTAAGTCCTCTTCTCTTAGACATGTGAAAATATATCGTACATCAGTGTACAGCTCCATTTCTCCCAATGGCCTCTACACATTGAAAGCAGTTTTCTTCAAAAATTGGCTTTTAAAAAGAAAATCAACACTTTCTGCATACAATTATAGGGTAAATTTTCTTTAAAAAATGTTATTTTTACAAAAATTGCTCCCAATGTAGATGCATTAAGATCTAAAGTCCTAAGATTAAAATACTAAATTTTTAACATAAATTTAAATGTTCGTTATTCATTTTAAGGATTGTTGTTTGATACTTTGAAAAGTAGTTTATTATATCTAAAATAATAAACGTTAAAAAGAAAAAGCTATAATATCGAAGAGTCAAAAATTCGAAGACTTAATCTATATTTTTATACTCCGTTTTTTATACTCGGAGTATAATTTAGTTGCTTGGTCGAAGATACACTCAAAGGGGCCGAAATTTAAAGCTGGCAGATATTTGGCACGGTTTGTGGAATCTTTGTTTTTTTTCATTTTGTCTTTTATACTTTTGTTTTTCCCAATTTGTCTTTGGAATCTTTGTCTAAGGTAATTTTTGTTTTTTGGAAACTTTGTCTTTGGAAATCTTGTCTTTCATATATTTTAAACAAGTATATTTTATTAAATAAAATAATGATATTACAATGTTGTTTTTTTAAGTTTTTAGTTTCGTCCTTCAGGACAAAGGGAAATTCTTTGTGTTTTGGGAAATTTTTAGTTTCGTCCTTTCGGGCAAATGGAAATTTTCTGAGAAAAAGGAAATTTTTGGAAAGTTATAAAATATAATTGTGCAAAATGTGTTCCAAAAAACAACAATTACCTAAGACAAAGATTCCAAAGACAAACTGGGAAAAACAAAAATGTAAAAAATAAAATCGAAAGAAACGAAGATTCCCGATCCCATTTGGCACATTTACCAAAAGCTTTGTTGTAATACTTTTATTTTTTTTTAATAAAATTGAAAAGAAATATTAATCTACCCTAACTTTCGGTTTTATGACGTACTCAAACCTTTTTGATTCAATCAAATTCAACGAATCAAAAGAATCAAAGTTTTGTTTTCTTTTCTATCTTTCATAAATTTATTAGTGTCTTTCTAACAAACATGATTTTCCAGTTTGTAATATTGAAGCGAGTAATGGCATGTAAATTTTTTTTATTATAATATTCTGTTATTATTTAAGTATATATATATTCATCGGCGTAACTCTTATAACCTCAATACTTTTCTACTTTACTAACAATATCAAAAATTACGAAGAAAAGATCACGTTTATTTTTTTTCTTTCAGTGTATATTAAAGAATTTCATTAAATCAATTAAAATTGCTACCTTGCATTGAAAATTGAAAGTGTTTGGAAAAGAAAGTCATTGATATTTCTACAAACAGTGGAATCGATGAGGCAAATACATATTTATTTTAGAGGAGAGAAAGATGATCGAGCTGATGAAAAACCTCAATAAACTTACAAGACACTGTGGACAAGTGTGTCCAATTTAATGTATTTTGCACTCTATCTCTCTCTCTCTTTTGCTGCAATTATTAATTACATAATCACGTAATATATTGCACTTTTTCCATTTGCTCCAGTTCACTTAACATGCCGTAACTTGAAATATTTAGAATTGAAAGTGTTTTGAAACAATGCTTTTAAAGGTCAAATACCTACACCAACCAAAGGTATTTATGGATCATAATCAGTAGGTGGTTAGTGCCTCCACTTTGGCATTTTGACTCCTGAAGAGCCAGATGATGGAGTCATTTATAAATTCCTTGTGATATACACGTATTTAAACGAGAGGATAATTAATCAATTTGGATGAATATGTGAAATTTCTCTATATAGTGAAAGAGAAGATTTTGCAATGTTAATAAAGAAAGTGTCTTTCAGTGATTTATGCCCAAATTATTATCGCTCACGTAAGTTGTCATAAACATTCTTACTCAAAATTGTTTTAGTATATTTTATTGATCCGGTAGTTATACGACTCAAGCGCCACTGGTGATGGTCAAAAGAACTGTAAATGTTTATGAAAGTTATAGAGTATAAAATTGTCTTCCAATGTCATAAAATGATTAAAATACAGTAGCTATGTCTTCTAGTTTCATAAAAATAATAAATTTTATCACCAAAAGCCTATCGATCAGTACTCAATTTAAATGTTCAAAAACAATGAAATCATCAGAAATTTCCTTTTTTTAATGCATTATCTACACAAATCTTCTAAAATATTGTAATCATTTAGTGTAACTTTATTTGGCTAAATGAATGCTTTAAATATTTATCTAATCAGAGAGCGCGATGAGAATCAAATATTTTGTTGGATTAAATATTTAATTAGGTGGTTTTAACTAAATTTAATATTCATTGAATATTTTACTCGAAACTCAATTAACAAAATACGTTGAAATGAATGGATTTGAATATTCCGGTCAAAAGAAGTATAATCATTGAAAATAGTGAAAAATCTTGGTTTTTGAAAAAATCAAAAAGAAATATTTGATGAGGTACGGTCGAATGTGGTATAACATGCAGTGTACGAACTTAAACCTGATATGTTTCTTCCCCATTATTTTACACCACATTTTTATTTTTATTTTTTTTTATTTTATTTTTTTTTTTAAAGTGAAGATATTTTTCACTTTTCCTTGTAAAAATTTTGCAGATATTGCACCGCGACTTAAACAAATTTAATCGTAGTTCTTTTATTATGTCGGCGAACATTACGAAATATATATTATTAGATAGCTTTTAATGCACGATTTCGAAATATATAAGACTGATAAGTTAATCGAGTTAATCCTCTTTGGGAAAAAAAACTTTCCAATAGTCTTCAGTGCCTCTAAAAAAACGTAAGGAAAAATTAAATGTTGAGAGGCCCCTGCTTTGATGCTAGTATTATGTATCTATGCCTAAATTTGGTTATAGTTACCATACTCAAAAATTGACCTAGTAAGGCTATATAGTAACAAGTAAGGTTCTTGACACACTTAGGACTTAAGTCGGGAGACGACTTAGTGGGAAATGATAGAAGCGTAGTTTAACCATTATTTCGAATATAATTATACTCTAAGTCGTCTCTCGGCTAATCCTCAAGTCTGTCAAGGCCTTAAGTTAAGGGTATATTGAAATATCGGACAACGTAAAAATCTAAAACGACCAATTTAAGATTGGGACAACTCTATTATAACTTAGTAAATAAAATCAATTTAAATAATATTCTTAGTACTTGAAAATTGCGTAATAGCTAATACTTATAAAAGTCTGAACTTCGAAATTGGTTTGACTAAAATTCCACGTTATTCTGGTTTCCAAATTTTACCCTACTTTTTCTTTTTACTATTATTTAATTTTGTAAATTTGTAAAAATATAATGTTTAAAAACTCCTATATATTCTAGAGAAAAAGTGAAATTTTAGATATTGAAGAAAGTTTAGGTTCAAAATAAACTATTATAAATATTACGTTTTTACCCTAGATGATAATAATTGGTGAGCTTTCGAAATATGAAAAATTCTGGTAATTACAAAAATATTAAAATTGGAATTAAACAAGTAAAATTACAGAATTGATCAAGGCCAGATCAAAAATGTTCCTAATGCCAATAAAAATTTCCTTTTTAGAGGATTAACGATGTTCGAGATTAATCGAGAAGATTTCCTTAACTCGTTTTGCATGCAATTCTATTTTTCCTAGTTATATTTTCTTGAAAATATGAATACTCTACAGTATGATTCCAATATGATTTTTATTAGCAATGATTTTTATTAACAAACAATCAAAAACATCTCTTAACTAATGAACTAGTAACAGCAACAAATTTTAACTTAGAATACTGTAGGAAATAAAGAACTAAACGCATTGACACTATTGGACTCATAGTTACTGTATTCTCATCTTGGTAATGGAGATCACACTGGAGGCAAGACCGTTGGATCTTGGGCGGATATGACCTATAACTCGACTCTCACAGTTGTGAGTTCGAGTTCCGCCACACTGACAACAACAGAATGTTTAGAAATAGATATTTTTACATGGAATAAAACGTATTAAAATGCAGGGGCTCTGGTCAAAAACTCAGGGAGCATGGAAGAAGTATCCGCATTGAAGGGTAGGCGCTCCTTAGAGGTCTATAATGGACAGCACATTCTTCCATTACGTGATACAACAAGAATATAACATGATTACCTCGTAACAAATATCCCGATACGACTATATAATTTTGGTAATCTAAGAAAGAATTTAAAAAAAACTTTAAATTAAATAAATTAATTTGAATTAAAAATAAGAAGATTGTAAAATAATCTCATCTAAAAATACTAAACATCCATCTTACAACCTTTACTTTCTGTTGTAAAATATCTAAAAACGATATTATTTTGTTGTATTCTTAGGTGTTAAAATATGATTAATAAATAATTGATTCACTTTGAAATTATTTATCCAGTTGTTATACACTACTTTGATTTAAAGAAATTTAATATTACATTTAATTAAGCCTTGAAAAACTAATTTTCAATCTTAAATAAGGATCTTTAAATTTATATGTTGTAATTCTTTGAATAACTGCGGCTTTATAAATTTCAGAATAACTAGGAGAAGCTCTGAAATGATCGACAAGGTCGAACTATCTCTGTGAACAAAAGTATTTTTTTAAATTAATCGCGACTTTTTATAAATTATCTTTCGCATAACTTGTACTATTTAGTTTAATGTAATAAATTTTGCATAAGAAAATTGGTAAAAAGCAGCGAATACGTTTCAAAAGAAAATCATTTTATATTGAATTGATGGACTGATCCTCAGTGCCGATCATACTGACGCTTTCCTTAAGCAGAACTGAAAATGTCAAACTTTTTTGATTATTCCTCAAATTCAAAGCTTTTCATTTTACAATTTGTTGAATTTTTGGCACTAAATATTTGACCCAAATCTTTAAGTATTTTTATTTTAAGAATTAATGAAAATGTTGATTTTTTATTATTAAAAACAGTAAATCATTAACAATATTTTATCGTTGAAAGCATACTATAACAAGTTGATTATGTTAATGTTAAGTAAACCAAAGAAAAAACATTAAATAAACGTAAAGCTTATTTAATTTTATTGTTTCTCCGATAATAATATTAGATCGTAAAAAATATACATTTGTTAAATTTTGATATTTTTCTCTCAGTGCAGCGTTTAATATGAGATCAATATTGGTTCGTTGACAAGAGATTTTCGAGATAGACTGTGATATATATAATGTTTCAAATGGCAGCCCGGAACATGTTCTGTTGAAACGAGTTTCTATCATCGTTTATATATCTCGCCATAGCACCAATTAACTTTTAAAAATATACTATAGATAATATATGCGGGAGAATTGTTTGAATAATTCAAATGACAATAAGAAATGCTCTTGACGAGGTGTTGAGAGTGCAAAAATGCGAGAACAATGTGTCTCTCATTCACATAATATTATATTCACGCCAGAATAAATAATAACTTGAATGAATGATAGATATCTAATTTCATATTGATCTCGAGTCAGGGATATTTTTTCTTGCTTTGAACTTTTATGCGTTAATGATTTTCTATTTGCACTGCTTTTATGTTTTTTTTTTGGTGAAAAGACAAATACGTTAAAATTGTATTTGAAGATTTCTCCTCTTTCATCAATTGATAAAAGATTGTGTCTCAAATTGTTTATGCGTAAGCTAGAGTGAAGTAGACGAAGAAATAATAGTTTTTTTTCGGTGTTAAAGAAAAAATCTCACAAAAAATAGGATGGTGAACGGTTTTTGGCGACGAGGTAAACTGCCTTCACCTCGTGTCGTGGTACAAACGTGATTTGAATACAAGAAAATATCCATTAATTTGTTTAAACCAATTTCGTTGTGGAGATATTCTGCAGATTGGGGAATAAGTCAAGAAAGGAATTAAATTGCGAATATTATTGCATAATGTATTTATTGAAGAAATGAATAGATGTGATAGGAAACGTGGAGCAATCATATTTGTAAGAAATGTGCAATTATTACTGATAGAAAAACACTCACCTATAACACTAAAAGCAATCACTAAAAGGACTGTTAAATAATTCATTTTCTTCAAATGCACGTTTCTTCACAACACACAGAATAGCTTCTTTTGGTAATTAACTCTGCCAATTCACGTCTCAGGTGATTAGGCAAATGCTGAAGAAATAGTTGAACTTTTTAGTATCCCAAAGTTGTGTGGAGATCAGTGGTCTGATCCGTGGTTGGCCGTCGACTGACTGTGGTCGAGGTGAATTTGCGAGCAAAGTAGAAGTCACCAGGTGATGGCGGGAGCTTTATGGAGGAAGGTAGTTTGGGTGGAAAAGTAATTCATTTTGGAGAGTAGAGAAAATCGTGCGCTTTTTGGGGGGAACACTTTTTTGTGTACACTGTTGAACGGTTAACCGATTCGCTCTGAGCTTCATCGTGATCAAATTTTAGCAGGGTTATTCATTAAAATTCGTACCTAAATTTAATGCCTTGAGTTAGATCAATCTTCCTGTACGTTCAAGATAATTAATTTGAAGAAAGTACTGTTAAAAAAAACCCAAAATTATACTGAATCCCTAAAGCACAATTTAAGACAAAATCTATATAAGGAAAGCTATTATTTTTTAATACTAAAGCGGAGAAAAAACGTTTAATTTATTTTGTACTTTCACTAATAATTTTGATCATAGCATGGTGATTAGGTACTGTAAATACATTTTAAGATCTTTTTTCAATAGAGGCAATAAAAAGATCAATAACATTTCAGTTTATACTTGAACATTTTTATTATAATTTTTGTTGATAGTTTGTATTAACCTAAAGTAGGAAACGCTTGGGAGTAATTTTAGATCATGCACCTTAAAGGTAGTACTGGCCAAAATCTCGAACGCCAAAATCCCGAAAGTAAATATCCCAAATGTCAAAATTCTGAAAAGTCCAAATTCCGAAAAGCCAGAATCCCCAAAAGCTAAAATCCTGAAACCCGGAATTTTGGCTTTTAGGGATTTTAAGTCATTCGGGATTTTGGCCCATTTCGCATTTTGATCCTTTTGGGACTTTAGCCCTTTTGAGATGTTGGCTTTCGTGATTTTGCTTTTCGGGATTTTTTCTTTCGGAATTTGACTGGGACCCATTAAAGAATATGCCAACACTATATTTAACATTTTAAAATTTTTAATATAATATTATATTAAACTAACTACTCTTTTTTCAGTTTATTTTTTTAACTCACTTTTTAATTTACTTGGTTCCCAAAGGTCTCAAAATCCAAAATAGCAATAACCTTTATTGGGTTTTTTCAGAATCTAATAGAGAATTTGCGTTTAATAATCTAATCCTTAGTCAAAATTTTACAAATATCTTGATTGTTAAGAAATTAGACAATAAGTTAAATCATAGGTATATATATATACATATAATGCTATTCCGGCTGAACCATTAAGCCCTTCTTTTTTCTTGTTTTTTTTTTTTGATTCCTTCTTTTTTTTATTTCTTTTCTCTTTTTGTAATATTGAAATTTTTTGATTTTTTTTTCTTTCACAATTGTAAAAGGGATGACCATATTATTGTGAATTTAATAATAATAATAATTTAATAAGCCCTGGGGGGTTTGAAGCTCGTAAGCGGAGGAGTTCAAAAATCTGGTTATACACGTGCTTACACCGGTAAAAATATTCGATTTTTACCGATGTGTATAAATAAACCTGTGATTTTTTTTATGGAATTCAAACTTATCAAAAAATAAATTTTAAAAAATATTACATACCAGTCATATGGTCAGAATGACATTATGTTGACTTCATTTTGTTTATCATCATCATTATCAACTGCTTATCCCTATTGGGGTCGAATCACGGGCCCACGTCTGTCGGTCCTCCACCACTTCGAGAAAATGTGTGGGTTTGATCTCAAAGCGCTCTAAGGCAAGATTTCTTGATTCAGCTACCTTGTCCTAGGTCTCCCCAGTCCCGATGTCGAGGTCTTCTCACAATGGCTGAACATGACAATACCAAGAAGAACCTTCTCGACTCTTAGCTTCACACGAACGGGTACGTTCCTCACTCGATCTCGACGAGTGATTGATTCCCTTAACCGCCCGGAGGTACCTCATCTCAGCAGCTTGTACTCGCGATCTTACCAGATCTTATGTCCACCTATGTCATCACCATAGGTGAACATAGGAATGAACAAAGTTTTGAAAACAAATAATTTATCCGAAGAACTAAGCTCGGTCTTCCTTGATCTGATTCCTTGAAGCTTGACCCAGGGCTTGGCCGATCCGCAATAAGAGTTCTACGTCCATCCTACCATCACTCGTGATTTTGCTTTTTGGGTAAATATAGGAGTCTTAAAATCATATGAACTGTGTAAGGTTTATTCAGACCTAAGGGCAAAATTAGACTCAAGCTGATCCTCTAGGATTCTTAGCAGTAAAGGATTAGGTAAAGGAAATTTATGCAAAGGACCTCTAATCCATGATCCAAAGCCCTTGGTGTTTATCCTTTGGGATAAATCGTTAATGCCAAATTTTACATGCAAAATATTCTCAAGAATCAGGCTAAGTCTATTTGGGCTCTCCTCTAAGGTTTATCCATAACGATTAACTACTGTAATTCCTCAATAAGAGCGGTTCTTGACAAATTTCTAACTTAGAATTCTATAATAATAGCAATTGACTGTCATGAAAAATTATTGTAATTGTTTGTTGTTCAGAAAATTCCAGAAGTAGTCTTAAGGCGGTCTTCAGACTAGAGTTTTAGCCCAGTTCCCGAAAATCTAAAATCTTAAATAGCGAGCAATTTTATCTCTTTTTGGGAAATTAATACGTCATTTATGTCTAATATTCCAATCCTAAGTTAAATTTCTCCAAAAAATTGTGATAAGTAAGGAATTAGAGCAGTTAAGCCATATGGCTACGCCTTGAGTCTGAAGCCGGCCAAGAAAACCACCTTAGAAACCTTCTTGTAACAACGCTTTTTAGCATGTTGCAAAGAAATTAAGGTACTCAAATGACGCAAAGTATATTTGTTTTGCACATAGTGTCTTAACTTTGTAAAAGTATTAAAATATTAAGAACAAAATTGTGCAAATCTTTTAAAATTATCTATAATAGTGCCACTATTTCTCTGATTTACAAAATATTTGATTTATAATATTATAAAGTATTTTAATATTTATAGATATTAATTTTGTTCTCTTCGAGGCTATTCACCAATTGGCTCAAAATTACAAGGTAAAGATCTAATTATTTTATTTTATCTTATAAGCATAGACGATGAATAAAAAATATCAATCTCTCTATCAATTTCGATACATTATTTGTATACTTTATCTAGTAAAGACGGTAGAGCAACTGTTGAATTGTACAGAAAAAAATATTTCGCAAAATTAACGTAAATGTTCGTGAATTTTTACTGGGAAATTACTAAATGCTCGTAAATCATAGAATAATTTTGTTCTTTTACAATCATTTGTTCGTACGTTTTTGTTTATTTTAAAAAATGTACAAACAAATGACAAAATTATGCAAACATTTTTCTGTTTGTTGGTGAACATTTACGAATAGGTGTTTGCAAAACAACAAATAAACCTGTCATCATATTACGAAAAATGTTTGTGAAAAAAAGTATAAGTTTTTACGGACTTTTTAGTGGGTTACACGATTTACGAGCATTCCGTAACTCCCCAAAGGAAATTTCTAAACCTTTACAAAAAATTTTGCGAAATATTTTTTTCTGTGTATTTTATTCATCAGTTGCCAAGATGATTCAAAGTTGTTTATTATCGCCTAAAATTTTTATGAATTAAGTTTTATTCATCTACTTACCAAATTAAATTTCTACTAACTATATTTTTAAAAATATTGCTTAATTTGCTAACTTTAATTTCTCATCACTATACCAGCTAAAAGTAAGAAAAAATGTATTTATAAAAACGTTTAACTTTTCTGATTATCCCTGTGTAAGTTGTTTTTACCGCAACCATCTAAAATTTCATATCAATCAATGAAAGCAAAGTAAATCTTTTTATTATTATTTTATTGGAATTATTAAAAAAAAGTGACAATTTCTGAAATCATTCATAAACACATTTCTTGATATTTACAGTCTGTTTTGATTGTAAATTGTGGCAGGAAAGTTGAGAGTTTAAATTTCAAGTATTCTTTGAAATCTTCTCAAAGACAGAAGATAGACTAACACTTTAGAATTTTCTCTCATTTAATTCTTCTTCTCGTCTGACGTGGCGTACCAGTCTTCGCATCCTGGCACATTTTCTGGGGCGTCACAGCGCTGTGTCTCCTCATTGTAGACTTCACCAACTTGGCAACCAAGATCACGAGGTTCTACACCATTGAGGCAGACGTAGAATCTCTGGCAGTCTGTGGGGTGGGCATATTTGGGATGGGCAACAGTTTGACCTGAGGAATCAACTGTCTGATCCTTGGGGCATGTGAATCCGTCCTTGAGTTCCTCTGAAAGAAGTTGATGGAAGAGATTGTAAGTGAAAATTAATGCTAAAGTGTAGTAAAAAACATTAACTTACTGCTCTTGTCTTGGCATCCTTGACGCTGAGCGGTATCAGGCCACACGCAAGTCCCAGAGTACTCGTCAAAGTGCAGACCAGCTGTACAGGTGATTTCTGTGTACTCGCCATCTATGCAGTTGTAGAAAACATTGCAGACTGCTGGATCAGGATGAGCGAAGAATCCATTTTTCCTGGGACATATGTGGTTGCCCCTTGGTGGTTCTAAAGTTTAGAAAATTCTTCTAAGATTAAAGTATTCCGATGGATAAGAATGAAGTAAATCATACGGAGTTCTGTCCTATCTCCGCAGTCAACATTGAAGGGCTGATCACATTTGTTGATTTTCCTAATGGTTGGATCGAAGACCAAGCCATCGGGGCAGAGTTTTTGGATAGCCTGTCCATCTACGCATTCATAATACATGTCACACTGAACGGGATCCTCATACTGACCATCTTTAGGAGGGCATTTGAAATTCTGAGCACCTGCAAGAAATCCAATATAGAATGTTCTTTAACTGTTTCTTGACATAATTCTATCGTGATTTAATTTAGCAATTTGTGATTATCATTGAAATGCTAAGCGATTGTGATTTTTTATAGGGTGTTCCATTAAAGTATACCAGAAATTCTTTGTCATATTAGTCATCAGGGAGTGTTTTGCAGAATAATCATTCTGAATAATTTAGTAGTTGTAAAAGTTAACATTTTTTCCTGTTCAAAGTTTACAAAGAACTAGCAAGATTATATTGGAGCAATCAATTATCCCATTTTCAGAAATTGTCTGAAAAAAATTATATTCGGGGAGGGGGTGATTGCAAAAAATCTACGTAATATTTATATATAGGGGAGACTGGGGCAAAAAGTAACAAAACGGATATTTTATTTTTTTACAAGCTACCCGAACTCTTCCAAAATTTGTAATTAGCACAGTTTTATAGAAAATTTACCGCTCTACAACTCTGTTAAAGTCATTTTCTTTTATTTTGTAAGGAAATATATTTATCGAGCCGTTTTTTAAAAGGTAATTTTGTGATCATTCTCAAAAATGGTGGGGCAAATAGTGTCAGGCATAAGATACTATCACATTTTGATTCGCTTTATTTAAGTAAAATACCTAGATTACATATTTTCATAGAAAATTTATTCCCCTACACCTTTGTAAAACACCGTTTTCTCTATCTGAGCGAGAAAAACGCTTTTTAAGCTATTTCAGAAAAAAGCACACAAAAGACTGCAAATCGTTTGACCAATGCAAACAACAAGCGGCGACACATAGCATTAACATTTCTTTTCACCGTGGGACATCAGAAATTGTTTCGGTTTTTTTTACTTTTTTCTCCATAGCTTTTGTTACTTTTTACCCCAAGTGGTCGTTTTTAATAGAAGGATTTCTGGAGAAAAGAATCTCTGTAAAATTCTAAAATAGATAGCGGATTCGTATTCAAAGAATATCCAGATAATTTGGGAAATATTCACCAGTGCATCAAATTTAAAATAAGTAGTTAATAATTGATATCTTCTGCACGGAAAATATTTAAAAAATAGGGCTAAAAATTTCGATATTTTTTATTTTCTAAATTCCTTGTTCGAATTCTAACAAACTTACGACATTGAAGAAGATCTATGGAGGCTATCTATGGAAAAAATTTTAAGCCGCTATCTTCTTTATCTTGGAAGATATTGAATTTTAAAATTTTCGATTTGTGACTTTTTGCCCCAGTCTCCTCTACTGCTTTCTCAGAAGAGTTCGAGCAAAAGCGATAGACGTTTATTGAAACTTTATCAGGTTTTCTGTCAAAATTGGAACAAGTTTATGTCTATATTTATTTCACGTCAGTTAATACTTAGTTGCATCCGCCGTCGACTTACAATGACCGATCTCATCAGAAAAACGGCAGAATATTGAACTATAAGATCGAACTCCCATTAACTTGCTTAATATCTCGTCTTTCGACCGATCTTTAATTTAAAAAAAAGATAATATTAAAACAAAATATTCTTAAAGTAGCATTTCCAGGATATACTCATAGAAAATAATTTTTTTTTCATGGGACTTAGCGTATTCTGTAGGGGAAAGTTCTTTATCTTCGAACGTTTATGCCTTTGACTAATATGAATTTTCTTCTATTTTTCCTAAGAGACATATATAAATTGTCACATATTTATCAAATTTATAATAAACTAACTAATATTTAAAAGAAATGTGTAAGTCTCTTGGCAAAAATAAGAGAAAATTCATATTATTGGAAGGCAATGCTCGAAGGGAGAGTACTTTCGCCTAAGTATTAACTGCTCGAACTCCAAGAGAGAGCAGTTTTAACAATCGTGTTTTTTTTTCAACTTCTCTCCATCCTAGCTGCCAAACGGTAAGAGATATTGACTTCCGCTCTTCTGTGACCCCCCCACAAGTCAACATTCTCTATCTAACTAACTTACCCAAATTACCCTCCACCTCTTCCAATTTTTTTTCATTTTAAACTCAAATTAGAAAGAATAAGGGCACCTTGAAAATACGGGATTTTCTTCTATTTTTAAATGAAACTGGATATTACCATGATATAATTTAGCTCTCCCTAGAAAAGCTATGGAACCTATAGTGAGGACCTCGAGACAGATTTAGGACAAGGTAGCTGAATCAAATTCAGAATTTTGCATTTTGGAGCGCCTTGAGATCAAACCCGAACATCTTCCTGAAGTGGCGAAGGATCGATAAGCGTGGGCTGCTAAACTGGATGTCATAGGCCCGCGACCCCAATAAAGATAAGCGATGGAAAATTATGATGATAATGATAATTTAGCTCCATAAGTTAATTAAAGCTGAATTACATTATGATAAGCCTATTTTTTCAAATAGTAAAAAACCTATTTCTAAGGTACTCCAGTTCAAAGGCGCCCTAGTTTCCCCTATGACCGTGGACAATTTTTATTTTGGCAGGTTTTGGTCATTTGATTGTATTAATTTGTACTCCAGTATTTAGGAATAAGAAAAAAACTATTTTTGAGCAATCACTTTTGGTCTGTCTACTACTAGAACTATCCCTACTCGATAGACCTTAGTGAAGGAGCCACTTAATGATCAGTATCAGTATACTACAAGTATGGGTTTCGACTATTTTATCTGACGTAGTTCGCGTAGTTCTGTGTTTTCTTCAGGTCTTCCGGTGTTCGTCAGAAAATTCTCTTCATCAATACAGCATTCGTACAGACCATTGTAAAATATTGGTCGAAATTTCACTAGGTTAGAAGAATTGGTAGGGAACAGGGTCTCTTTTCGCAACTAGTCAATACACCTTTTATTATTCAGCCAGATTTCTTCACCAGCAGATCTCAAGCATATATCTTTTTCTGTGCCGTCCTATACCAGACTGATTATTTCAGCTCTCCAATTGAATTGGTAATATTACTTAAGGGGCGTGGCTTAAAATTCTTTGGGCGAAGCTACTATTCACTCAATTGTAGAATTAAAATAATAACACTAAAATGCAAATATACAAGTAATATTAATTAAAAGACCAAGTAAACTGCAAATTGTTTTGTATAAAATGTTTTCTCTGAAAATCTTTTGGTTTTCGATTGTTTTTTTTCCAAGGACACCCTGTGAAAGCTCTCTGCAGAAGGAATGGGACAAGAGTATGAGAGGAATGGTCAAATGCCACATGAGCCATGGTAATCAAGTTGTGTGTGCGAATGCTGAGAATTTATTAATATATGCAATGTGTGCGACTTGACGACAACTTTCTAAAACGTTTTGAGTGTATTTTAACTCTCCTCTCAGCTTATTTGCGGCACTTTTTGCTTTCGGAGAAGACAAAATACTCTCGATGGTGGCAATCAGGAAGACCAAAGAAAATCCTCAGTGAAATGGGGATGCATTACATATTTAATTTAAAAAAAAAACACACACACAAAATTAGACACAGTTTCCATTAATCCCCCATTGATTTGATTTGGATTAATGATGCAGGTAAATTAGAGTTAAGTAGAGAGCGATTAGGTGCAATTATCTCATGGTGTAGCTAAGTATTTTGCGTATGAATGTCTGAAGGAGAGTGAAAAGGTATTACGGTGAGTGTACGTCTCCATGAAAGCAAAAGTAAGTTGGTAAGAAAGTGAAAATTCATAATGAGAAAAAATGATGGTTGTTCACACCAAAATGCCCCAAAGCGACAAATTCAGACAAGATTCAATGACACTGAATATCGTTTCATAATCAAACTGGTCGGGGAGTATTGATTGTTGTAAAAATTGCTGAGAAAAAGTCTTCTTTTTTTTCTCCAACAATGCAGACACAATGATACATAGTTGGAGAACATACTGTGGAGGCAATTGGGAGAGAAAAAAATGAAGTTAAACATGCTTGGGAGCGTTCGTATGGAAAACAAGTTGAATGAAAATCAGATAAAATGTTTTTGGGGGGATACGTGTAGTAGAGAGGATTCACCACTTTGGGCCACCTTGACACCGCTTAGCGCCATTTACGAAAACCAAGCGAATATTTATTTTGCAAGTCATCTCAAGAAAATTTCTAGGTAGGTTTCAAGCTCCTAGAATTACATCAATCATGGCAATTTTTCAAAAGACAGCATAAAAAAAATTAAATCCGATGTATATAACTCACGGTAATGCCTTCAATAAAATTATTTTTTCTTCTCTATTTACAATTTACCATTATAAATATCGAAACTTTCACCCTTTTACTTTTTAAAGTAAGTTTTTATCGGCAAGGGCAGAATTATGCCCCTGTATTATTAGATAAAAAAAGACCAGTCAAGAGTTAGAAAATCAAGGGAAAACCTTGCATGAGTAGATCTTTTCTTTCGGAGGCAGCCAAAATCCTGAAAGCCAAAATTCCGAAAGCAAACATCCGGAATGCTTAAAATTCTGAAAGGGATAAAATTATACGGAGGATAATGTGTAGAATAATTTCCCAAGACACAGAAAATTTCCGTTTGCCTTCAGCAAGTGTGAGTGCAGTCGTGGGAGTAGTTATGACATTTTTAAGAATTTAGGATTTTGGCTTTCGGGATTTTGACCGGGCCCCTTTTGTTTAGCTATTTCTTTTAGCTATTTTCTAAATTTTTAGCTATTTTAGCTAAAAAAAAAAAGCTATTTTTAGCTATTTTTTTGTATTAAAAAAATATTTCAAGATATGAAGAAATCATGTTCGCTTAATGAAATAATTTCTAATGGCTCTGGCAAACCTTTTTAATCAAGACAATTTCATGATATGTCATTCTTTCGCAATCCAAATTCGACTGAACTAAATTGACTTTGTGATATTTGAAAGAATAAGAAGAAAAAGAATGAGACAGACATATGCAAAACATGTTAGAAAGAGATTAGAATTTTGACTTCATGAAATTTTCTTGATCTAAAAGTTGTACTGGACCCATAAAAAGCAATCTATTCCTATCTTAAAGGCTGTTTTTGTCGCTACTTGATCTTTCAAATTTAGACATTTAAGAAAAAATCTGCATTGATAACAAATGACAAATCATTTGCTCAAATGTCAGATTTTTTTATACTAATACCAATTGAATTTTCTTGCGGAAAATTGAAGTCTTTAGAGATCTACAGATATTCTATGGCAAGCCTAATCGATGAATCGTGCTTTGACAGCTGCGAAAAATAAATAAATTTGAGGTTAAATAATTTTAAAAAATAATTTTGCAATAAAATTTTTTTCCTTAGTGATTATCTTGTCCGTTTTATGTAAGGAAACTAAAATTCAGCCTGATTTAAAAAAAAAATCTAAGTATCAAAGTTGGACCGATTTAAATTAACATACATCTGCTCATGGCTGTATCAGCAAAACTTCAAAAAATCAAAATTTATATCCCATTATCGAACTCTTTACACATGTCTTTCCCAGTGTTTTGTACTGTTCTTCTTTTGAACATCACAGCAAAGTCATTTTAGTTCAATCCAATTTTGAGTGAAAAGAATGAGATAGACATACTCGACTTTAAGAAAAAAATTATGTGAATTTTGATTTTATGAAATTTTCCTGATCTAAAAGGCATCTTAAAGCCATTGCAAACAAACTTTACTAGGTTGAAAGTGAAGCTCATTAAAATGTAAGTCTGTAGTAAAACCATGGTAATTCTTCTTTTTAACATAACCTCTTCCTTTAGGAAATATTTTTTCTAGTATTTATAAATCATTTATTAATCTTTGAGTTTAAAATTATTAAAATGATCTAAAGGCTCGTGAATATTAAACGATTAAGGTTTTTTCAATTTAAATTAAAGGAAATTTAAATTGAAAAAAATTAAAGGAAAGGAAATTTAGTGATTGATTTAATATAAAGAAATGATGGAAATATTTTCCTCTTCTCTTCACGCTGATGAATTTTTTGAGCTCGATTTTGTTTTGAAGGTGTCAACGCAAAATTCATCGATTAGGGTTGCCAGAAGTAATTTTCCAAATTTTACAAATTTTGATTTCTTATGGTGCTGGCACACCTTTTCAATTGAGTGAAATTCCATCGATTGAAATTTTACCTTTTACTCTTTCAAACTGAAATCAGATATAGCTGTCTCTTTCTGTCAAATGGAGTTTAAAATTGAAATTGAAAATGAAATTGAAATTTCAATTTTCATTTGCCAGAAAAAGACAAACATATTATATTTCAGTTTGAAAGAGTAAGAGGTAAAATTTCAATGGATTGAATTTCACTCAATTGAATTGGCACACCTTGCCAGCGCCATTATCATATAATTCAATTTGAATTTTAATTTCAATTTGATAAAAAGAAACACGCAATTGAAGCAATTGAGCATCAGAGAAAAGCGCATAATTTCTATAAAGTGGCTAAAGAAATCGAAAAGAATGTAAAGTGCCCATGCTTTGTACAATCCCAAGCTTCGTAATGACTGAATTTTTCATATGTTTCTCAATAATTGTGACTCCGCGATATTTTTTAAACACTATGCATTTTTCGATAGTTTTAAAAATATGGCTGCGATGTGTCATATTTATTGAGAAACATTGAAAAAATTCAGTCGTTACGAAGCTTGGAATCTTGGGACGAAGCTTAGGGCATTGAGCTGAACTGTAACAAACTTTATAATAAAAGAACTGAAGAAATGTAGCTTACTGTCAAACTAAACAAAGTTCCTCTAATTTTGAAGCTTTCTCAAGAAGCTCTTGAATCTTCAAATCATTGTTCTCATGGGGATCTCAGCGGCGCAATAGGCAATACCGTTGTGTCTTGGGCGGATGAGATCTCTTACTCGACTCTCACAGTTGTGAATTCGAGTCCCGCTCGGTGTAAACAAGAAAAAGACATTTTCACTGTGATATAACGTAATAAAATTGCACCGAAAAGTCCGGGAGCACGGAAGAAGTATCCACACTGCGGGGAAGGCACCCCTGGGCGGTCTACAAACGGACTTAGCAGATTCGTTCAACACGAGATCAACATTATAACATAACTTGACTACATTGTAACAAATATCCCAATACGATTAATAATAATTATTCTCATATTACTTCATTTTAGCTAAGATTACTTTTATTTTTATTAGAATTTTTGTTTTTGCAGCTAAGGGACCAAGCATCAACTTACAATCAAAGTGTTAACAAAGTATTAATTGCTCTTTAAACTGAATCTCGCTTTATAATTCGCTGGGACTTTCTAGACTTTCCATGCTGCCAGCCTCTAACCAAATCGCATACGTAGGACCAGTCATAAGTTTTTTTTAGATTTTTTTCAAGTTTTTTTATTATTGAATGTTTAACACAAGCCCACAGTAAATTTTAAATTTTAAAACAATGAAATTTGATTGCTAAACTTTGGTCAATTTATTAGCTGTCGAACTTTCTTGAATTTTTGTTTTTTTTTTCCTGTTCATAGCTGTCAAAGCGTATTTTACAGTTTGCCGAAGATATACAAGAAAAAGCTTTCGGGCTTGGCCTGAAAGCTTCCTGACTTCAAACACTTCATATTTTTCACATATTCCTGTAAAAAATCTGACTAAAGATTATTTTAAAAGCCGGTCTTAAGTCATACATTTCCGGAAACGATTAGGTCAAAATATGAAGTGTTCACAGGCAGAGTATGTGCGAAACTTGAAAGCCTTCCCCCACAGGATTTTCCAGATTTAAATTTCATAGATAAAAGAGCACGAGGCACAAATTTCATTTGACTGAATTTCACTAAATTAAAAATATGTGCGAGCACCATTAGCTCTTGATTCACAATTGAAAATTCTTACTCTTAGTACTTAATTAAATTGTTTATTATTTAAATGTTGCTAATTCAAAACAGGGCACTCAATGGTTCAAGTGGTAGAGCACTCGCTCTATGATGCAAGGGTCCCGGGTTCGAATCGTAGGTCTACAGGAAAATTTGCGGCGTTAAAGGGGTCCGAATTGCATCCAGTGAGCTTCACTTCACTTGATGCCACGGACATGGGACTGACAATTTCATCCCGTATAAGAAAAAATAATAATGGATGTTCTGAACTCCCCATGAGGGAAGGCCTAAGTTCCTCTATGGAATGTTACCACCATTATCATTATTATTATTATTATTTCAAACAGAGTTCGTAGTAGTTCACTGTCAGAGATATTGTAAAATGATTAGTAGAACTAGTTAAAATGGCGGATAGTGGTGAATCTCCCCAATGATGGTGAGAGTATGTGTATGCAAAAAGTGAAATATTTATTTTTGGAAAATAAAATGTGTCTTAAAAATTCCTTGAGAGGCGATCACATCCGTTTAAAAAGTTCCAACCTGACCACAATTTTCTTATACAACAAACCAGTTTATTTGAACTTTCAGCAATTTTAACGAGGTATATCTTATTTATATAATTTTCAGTGTGGACATTTTATTATTTCACAGCATATCACAAATAAATCTATCTCTTTCCTCTAAAATTGAAATAATTAACTAGTATTGCAATTTTAATTACTCTTACGTCGTATTCATTTACGACAATATCATTTCTTATTGCACTTTCTGCGGTATTTTAATTTAATTTAATGAATTAATAAACTTGCACACGATAATTTTTATTGGTCCTTATACATAAAACCATTTCTTATTGAATAACAAAATTGCAATGAATATTTTTTTGGCACAATTTTATAATGGAGTGTGGGTGCGCGTGATGAAAAATATAACTGAATTTTTAATTTGAAAAGCAGGGTGTGTATAGTTTTTTAATGACTTTTAAATTTTGCGAGGTGACTTTTTCGCCGAAAGAGCGAAATGCATTTAAAATTTATTGGAGCGAATTTATTATTAGAAAAATTATTGGTAATTCAACTCACTGGCTTCTGAAGCAATCAATGCAGTAATAGCGAGAACGACAGTAAATTTGTTCATAATTAAAATCTCTTTCTCTCACTAATTAACACGAATAATAATTAATTAAAAAAAACAACTGTCAATAACTTAATTGGTTTTATTTTTTTTTTACTAAGAAAGAGGGAGAGAGTTTAGGAAGAGATGAATTAACTGGCAAAAATTTTTGCAATATGTCGTTGGTTTTTGGAGTCGAGGATCACGTTCTGACCAAAGACTTGACTTACACTGAACTAACTGCTGATGCCGTGCGCGATCCTCTTTTCTTTTGACGACCTCCCTACCTCTTCTTGGCTGGTCTCTCACTCACTCAAACAATATTGATGCGATGTGGCCAGGTAGGCGATATAATGAGAGGGAACTGGTAAAGTATGTATTGGGAGAAGCCTAAGTTTGTAACCACGTCTTGCAAATTAAACAATGTAATCTTTCTCCTCTTTTGATTCAATCTTTTACCAATAATGCCCAAGCTTTTTCATCCAAAAAAAAACTCTCTCAGCCGCAGAGAGATCTCCTCCAAAATCCATCTATATATAAAAGTGTTTTCCATTGAGCAAATTCACGAACAGCGTTTTGGGTATTTCACACAAAAATCACCACTTTTTATTCTCCAATTTTATTTTCAATACATTTTTATTGTTATGGCTTTTTCATCATTTTTACTGAAGAGATTGGATGCACTGAAAAACACGTTCAACTGGAGACTTTTTTCCATAATTCAAAAGACCAAGCCAAGGTTTTTGCCAAGAAAAGAGAGGAAAAGTCGATGATAGATATTGTAAGTTTATAGGTTTGGTGATTCATTGACTGCACACGTTACTAATTTCAAGTGAATACATTTTATAAATACCAAAATGCACATATAATAGTACTTGCATTCCTTATTTTAAAACCTGTTAAGAAATTATTGCTATATATCTTAGCATCATAATGTTTATAAGCTCTTAATTTAATATCTTCTTTGTTTATTGGTTTCGCACGATTTATTTTAATATGAAAACATTATCACTTCTATCAAAGCCAAAGCAGGTCATCCAACAACTTTAATAATTTTCAAGTTTTAAATAGAAACAAAATTATCTGTATACTCATCAATATGTAAAAAAAATTAAAAATATTTAAAAATAGAAAAGCCAAAACCATTACATAAATTAGGTTGAACTCTTTTTTTTTTTGTTATATGTAGGGGAGACTGGGGTAAAAAGTCACAATTCGAAAATTTCATAATTCAATATCTTCCAAGATAAAAGAGATAGCGGCTTAAAATTTTTTCCTTAGATAGCTGCCATGGACCTTATTCAATGTCGTAAATTTCTCAGAATTCTAACGGGGGATTTATAAAATAAAAAATATTGAAATTTTTAGGCTTGTTTTTGAAACATTTTCCTTACAAGAGATATAATAATAATAATAATAATAATAATATTTATTACTCACAAAAATAGGGTCATCCCTCTTACAATTGTGATAAGATAAATTAAAAAAAATCAAAAGAAAAAAAAACAAAAGCAACAAAAGTTGAGAAAATATAAAAAAAAGCAAAATAGAAAAAAAATAAAGAGTTTCTAGGAATCAGCCTGAAAATAACCACGAATGGCAGCCGCAGAAACACGGCTGTCACACGGAAGTGAATTAAATAAAATGACACCCGTCACAAAAAGAGACCGATAGAGGCAGTCCCCATGAACCTTCGGCACTAAGAGTCCTCGAACCCTGGTCGAACCCCCCCTAACCAGAAGACTCGATAGGTACACAGGGCACCCAGAAATCAGCAGATGAAACAGGAATAACACAGCTCTCATTCTTAGCAGTGAAGGCAAATCACAGCCAATAAATTGATTTCTGTAGGGAGAGATATGATCTCGGCGACTCAATCCGCAAATGTACCTAACACAATCATTAAAAGAAACTGTTAAGCGACGGATTGTGTCACTATCCGCGGCAAAAAAAAGCTCTGCACCATAATTAAAGAAAGGAAGAAGAAGCGCTCGCGCGAGAATCAGACGAGTATCATAGGGTGTGATTTCCCGGAAGCGTCGCAGGGTATAGAGAGAATAATTAACCTTACGGCAAATGGATGTAACATGATCAGACCATGAGAGAGTAGAATTGAAAAAGATACCAAGGTTTTTAACCTGATCAACAAAGGGAATAATCTCACCATGAAGGTATAAAGGATAGAAAGCAGGAGAGACTGTTTTTTTGGAGATGATTATGGCCTGGGACTTTTTAGGATTCAGAACCAGCCCATTTGAAGAAGACCAGTGCTCAATATGAGAGAGATTGGAATTCATGAGATCATAAGCAAGTAGAGGATTGGAGGGATCACCCTCAATATAAATTTGTAGGTCATCTGCATAAAGATGAAACGAACAATTTTGCAAGACAGAGGGGAGATCACTAATGAAAAGGGAGAACAGCAGAGGACCAAGAATAGAACCTTGACCAATGCCCTTGCTCAAGATAGAAGGTGGCGAGATATCATCACCAAACTTAACAATTTGTGATCTGCCAGAAAAGTAAGATCGAATGAGGGCAACTGCTGAAGAAGAGAACTGAAAGAGAGTGCATAATTTATAGCAAAGGAGATCATGAGGGAGACTGTCGAAGGCCTTAGTGAAATCCAGAAGAACCAGAATAACAAAGCGGCCTTGATCAATGGCTGACGAGATGTCATAATTTACTCTGAGAAGGGCAGAAGTAGTACTGTGACCCTTACGGAAACCCGACTGAAAGTCACAGAGTAATCCATTATCATTCAAATGTTGGGAAACTTGTTCATGAAGAAGAAATTCAAATGCTTTCGAGAGAACAGGAAGAAGGCTAATAGGCCTAAAATCAGAAGGTACTTTAGGATTAGATATTTTGGGAATCGGCACTACTAAAGCCCGTTTCCAAAAATCAGGATAGGTTGAGGTGACAATAATGTGATTGAAGAGATCAGTGAGCACTGGAATAATAACCGGGAGTAGAATTTTAATGAAATCAAGGGAGACTCCATCACACCCCATGGCACTTGATCTGACACGGGAGATAGCATAGATTACATTATCTTGCGAAATGCAGCAGAAGCTAAAACCCTCCCAGGGCGCAGGGGGCAAAGAGGGAAAATTCAAAGGATCAACAGAAGAAGAAGCAAAATATAAACAAAGTTCACTAGCAGAAATAGAAACATTTTCACTAGCAGTCACCGATGGCCGCAGACCACGTCTCTTGACATTATTCCAGAGCGTCTTAGGTGGAAGCTTTGGATTCAAAACGTTGTTAAAGTGGCGCTTTTTCCTAGATTTAATTCGGTTACGAACTTTATTGCGTAATTTTTTGAAGGAAGCCTCATCAATAAGAGTGCCCGTGCGCTTCCATTTTCTGTAGGCAGAATCTCTACGCTTAATTAGAGAGACTATATTGTCATTAATCCAGGGGGAGGACAGAGGGGGAATTATTGAGCGCTTCTTTGGCACAACTCTATCAAACAGGCCATTCACCAACGAAGAGAAAATTTCTATTCTTTTGGAAGCTGACGCCTCATGAAAGATATTATCCCAGCAGACACTCATTGCGGCAGCTCGAGCAACTGACCCATTACAGTTTTTTATATCAGAAATAATTTTATATTTATTGGTGGGTTTGGGCAGACGAAGGCTATATGAGGCATACACCAAATCATGGTCAGATATTCCGGGTAAAGGAACCTGACGATACTCAATAATCTTCTGTGCATCACAAGAAGATAGGATAATAAGGTCTAATAATGAGCCCATACGCGTTGGGTTGAATGGCACATGATAGAGGGATCGAGCAGAAAGAGAAGTCAAGAATTTCTTGGCTAGAGAAGATTTTGAAATGAGGTTGACATTGAAGTCACCCATGATAACAAAATTATCATAAGAAATTACCAGATCGAGAAGACATTCAATGTCCTCAATATTAGTAACAGGAGGAGGATTATAACAAGAGAAGATATTAATGGCTACGCCACAGGATAGCGCGCGCACACCAATATACTCCAGCTTGCCAAAGGCGCCGGAACAGAGCAAAGTTGGATTGAGGCAATCGCGGACATAAGTACCAACACCACCTCCCCTCTTCTGTCCAGCTCTGTCGCATCTGAAGAAACGGAAATCCCGGGCACCAACCGACTCCAAGGAGTCGGAGGAATCCAACCAGGTCTCGGAGACACACAGTACCGAAATCGAGCAACCGAGTAAAAGGGCACGGATTTCATCAACGTGACGCCTAACACTGCGGGCGTTCATATGTGCCAACACACAAGTGAAACGAAGATCAGTTAAAAGTTTAGTTTTAGATATAGGAAGGGTGTCTGAATCCACATCGGCAATATCATCAAGCTGACTCCCCGAAACCGAGGAAAGATCATTGTAATTGACGTTAAGTAAGGAATTAGAAATAAGACTGAAATTCAATTATTACCTACTTATTTTCCAAAATTGATGCATTTGGGAATATTTCCTAAATGATTTGGATTCCCTGAGTACGAATCCACTATCCGTTTTAGCATTTTCCAAATATCCTTCTCTCCAGAAATCTTTTTATTAAAAATGATCACTTGGGGTAAAAAGTATCAAAAGGTATGGGGCAGAAAGTAACAAAAACCGAAGCAATTCCTGATGTCCCACGGCGAAAAGAAACGTCATTCATTCTCATGTGTCGTCGCTTGTTGTTTATTTTGTATGGGTCACACAATTTGCAATTTTATTGGAAAGTGGTGTTCTAGTGAGGTCAATTGTAAAATTTTATGATATTTTCATGTTCCAACTGGTCCAATAAACAACCCTGAACAAACTCTTGAAGAACCGCATTATCCGGAAAGCTATGCAATGTCAGGGTGTTATATTGTAATTCACCAGAAGTCAAAACACGAACAGGTATATAAGGCAAGAAACTATTTAAGCAACTAAATGGAACTGCTGAAAAAACCACTGGAATATCTCAGGCTCTGAGATAGTTCGATACCAGCCAACAGAAACACAATAAATAATTTTTTTTTCATTTCACCAATTTCTCTTTATTCTCCCCTTACATCGCTCAGAGCTTCTGAGTCACAAAACTTTGAGACCTCTGGAAAGTCCTTTCTTTGTCCCACACAGTTAAATTGAATGCCATATTATATGAAAAAACTCTATTTTGTACTAGACACTTCTTCCTTTTTTTTAATTTGTTTATATTTTTCACTTGAGTGACGTTTACTCGACAACTCTTCGGCAGATTTCGTCAAATGCATCTCGCTCAATTCGCCATTTTCGCCTTTTCAGAATGGTTGAATAGAATTTTCTTGCCAAAAATAGACTTTGGAAAATAACTTTAAAAATGCTTTTCTCGTTCAGATAGGAAAAAATCTGTTGCACAGAGGTGTAGAGAAATAAATATCCTATGCAAATATGTCATCTAGGTATTTTTTAAAGTTACGGGAGCCCGTAATAAAGCGTATCAAAATGTGGTAATTTTACCCCATGCCTGATACTATTTGCCCCAGCATTTTTGAGAATGGTCACAAAATCACCTTTTAGAAATCAGCTCAATAAACGTATTTCCTTACAAAATAGAGCTAAAATTACTTCCACAAAGTTGTAGAGCGGTAAATTTCCTATAAATCTGCATTAATTAAAAATTTCTGAAGCGCTCGGGTAGCTTGTAAAAAAATAAAATATCCGTTTTGTGACTTTTTACCCCAGTCTCCCCTATAATTTCAAACAAAAATTCGGAATAGACAAAACTACGTAACGGACTGTACTAGAACCATTTATACAGATAATGCAGTTGCTAGTATAAAAGACGATATTTTTAAAATCAACACTAAATCTATGGACCGTTTATAGTCGTCTTTCCTAGCGCGCTCGGTCAAATGACAGACCTCAGTAGGGTCCCCAAGAAGCATTTTTTTCTTAATAGGGGAGACCGGGGCAGAATTAGCTACGTATACTATTAGATAGTGGTATCTTACAGTTTGCTTGCGAGGGAATATTGAGGAAACCACTCTTTATTCTAAATAATGTACTTCCCTTCCTATTCATTGAAATATTTATCAGCCTCATAAAGATTTTTTGAACAAATTACACGCCATGAAAAATCTCATTTGGTGGCTAATTTTGCCCCGGTCTCCTATATAATCTTGTAAAATTCCCAAAGTAAGGCATTATAGAACCAAAAATCTTTTTGTTGGCTTATAACGTTCTTGGTTCCATCACTGACATTACTATAATTAAAGTGGCGCATTCTTAAGGATCTTAAGAGCTTCTACAGGAATTTCAACTGAAAATTCTCACTTTAAGTCTTTTAGAAGTGTACTTAAAGACTTGTCTAATACTTGGTTTTATAAGGCAGCTATTTGCTTCTTGGGTAGGATACTCAACAATTTTTTTTGGGCAAAGAAGCAAAAATTAACATTTAAACACTGAAAAATATATTACATGCATATTTTAAGAAATCCATAATGTTTTTGATAGCGACATTGTACCGTTTAAATATGTGTTAATTTCAGAAGTTTTTAAACCGGTCAATTTGATTGGGTCTTGGTAGGTTTAGTGTTACAATAAAAAAAAAACGATGAGTCTAAATTCTAAATTAAACCCACAAAATTTAATTTGTGTATAAAATATTATTACGATCCTAAAGGGATGGCTAAACCTACCTATCCCTCTCAATCACCCTCAGTTGACTGGCCTCAGACTTAAGACTTGGCTTTATGACTTAATTACTGCAATTTTTTAATATGCAATATTTTTAAGAAAATTTTTAATAAATATTGTACATTTAAAGCAATCTACTTAATAAACTGAAAAGTTACTGCAATTGCATGTTGTTGAGGAAATCTAACCCTCGGAAATTGGGCTAAGCCTTTAGTCTGAAGACCGCTTTACGATTGCAAGGAAGTTGAAATGAACAGCTAGCAGCTGGTCCCAAAACACTATAATGATCTCTTATAAACTCAATTTAAGCTCATTAATAATTGATTTCCTGAAAGCTTGAAATTCCGCTTTACAAACTTGGTTCTAATTCTCTGCTGCCAATTGGGTCAATTTAACGACCAGGGGGTAAATTCTGTAACTTTGTGAGAACGTGAGAAGTGCTAAAAATGAGAAAATACCGAAACTTGTCACTCAAATGTGATTCTCCATGCCCATTTTTGTGACATTTCTCACGATATTTTCGTGACACTTCTCACAAAATGATGGTCCAGTGACTCAAAAATTAATTCGGAGTAAAAAGTGGTAGGTTTTTTTCGAAAGTGTCACTGGTGACCAACTCACGAAAATTAGAGAATTTACCCCCAGGAGTATAGAGAGTACTTGCAAACGGAATGATTTTCGGACATATTATCGATATTATCGAGGTGAATCTTTCTGAGATTACCCATGAACAAACTCAAGTAGATATCCAGATTCTTTAAGGTCTGGTTACCAAATTAACTAATGATATACCGCACTCGATCATAGTTGTGATTTCAAGCAGATCTACGAAACAATCAACAGATGTGCCTTGTGGGCAGCCATGCGAAAGCTTGGAATTCAGGGATTCTCAGGGTAGGTTCAGGCCTGAGGCAAGGGGATGCCCTGTCTCCCACATTAATCAACCTTGAACTAGAATATGCTGTTACCGTTTAAGAGTATAATGCTAAATTATGTATATACTACTTACAAGTCCTCCTAGATGTTTGCCTACGCGGACGACGTCAACATTATGGGTCGCTCAATGCGAGTATTGAAAGAGAGTTTTGTTGAACTCGCTGTTACGATAGAAAAGATCACGCTCAACGAAGGGAAAACAAAGTACATATACGGTAAGTTACCGTCAGCCTAGCACCTATGTACCAGCAGAATATTACCACAAATGGAACTTTGAGGTGATCAAACACTTCAAATACCTCAACTGGGTTTTGACTATAAATACTGAATTTCTGTTCAATGGACGCCTCTTGGCCATCAAAAGACAAAATATGTAGAGGACCATTGTGAAACCCATTATCACATACGATCTTGAAGTGGCACCGATTATCCACACCACACAGAAGAGAGTTCACTACTGATTGTCGAGAGAATGACCCCACGTAGGATGTGAAAGATGCTGCAACAGGAGAATTCGGAATCAGAATGAACCATAAATTGAATCAGCTGTACAGAGAACCCAACATTGTTATCTGTATCCAGGCGAAAAGGATGAGTTGGCTCGGTAATATGTACCGGATGTCTGGCAAGAGAATTCCCAGAAGGCTATTGGACATGGGACCAAAGAAGAAAAGGCCGAGAGGCTATCATAAAAGGAGATGGAAAGACGTAGTGGATAATGTCCTTAAAGAACTAGGTGTGCTTCGATGCTAGCGGGCCATGGCTGTGGATAGCGGACAAAAGAGAGGTATTGAGGCGGAGCAGAGGCCTTATCTCTCAAAGTGACGTAGTGCAACCTAAGTAAGTAAGTTATAGTTGTGATACATGTTTCTCAGAAGAATAAACTCTGGAAAGAGATGACATTTCCTTCAGAATGATCTCATCCTTATATGTGGTCCCTGAACATCATAATTATCAATAACGTCAGTCACAACTTAGTCCACTTAGTCTGAGGAAGTTCAAAAGGAATGTAGACTGTACTCTAAAGAAAGTTTCAACGTAAACGTAATTTTGACAGCATTAAAAGTCATTAACTTTGTCACAAATGAATTTACGTAGAAATTAAAATTGATTACATAGAAGAGGTGTACAAGAAGTATAAAATAATTTAAGCTTTTCAAACCATTTTATTTTGCAAAAACTCATTCAATAAAACTCTATCTTGTTGAAACTCAATTGCAATATCTGTCAATTTGTGAAAAGGCTGATAAATAAAGGGGAAAATTGAAGGCAAATTGATTGTGTGTTGCCAATTGAGATTTTTGGATGATGAAGCAATTTGCTGCGCAGAGAAATTTCAACTTGATCACTTTTACTCCTCAGATTTAACGTCATCGGGAAATGTAACTGATCGAGCACGTCGACTTCCACCTGATGATTCCACACGTGATGCTAAGTCCTGAGTAGACTTCTTGATACCGTGACGAAATCTCTTCTGTTCCTCATATCTGTAAGTGGAAAATTTGTATTTATTTTTATCTGATTGATCGATTGATCTTTCCAATAAAACTCACAAATCTTGATGAAGAGTATTCCCAAAACTCTTGTCAATGATCTCTCGGCTCTTTCGTCCTCTGGCTAGGATGTCATTAAACGTCAGGGAATCATTCTTGCGGTATTGGGAAATTTCTTGAAGAGTAGTATTTTGGAATGATCTGTAATCAAATTTTTGAGTGAGGATTTCGTTAAGGAGATCTTTAATGAGGGTTCGACGATCGACAAGTGTCTCTTGAACTGGCATCAATCTCTGTCGTATTTCAATGAGTTCTTCATCAATTTTTGCAAAAGACTGCCTAATTGTGACCTTTTTAATTCTCTCATACTCCAATCTCTCCTTTTCTGGTGAAATTTGTTGTGCCACCTGATCTGGATTGTATTTCTTCATCGTCATTATCATTTTCATGAGACGCATCAAATTCATCTCGTCCCACTTTCGATTGAGTTGCTGTGGAAGGTCAAAGGTGATTTTTTTCTTGTCTCTCAGTGCTCGCCTTCGTGCCTCCTTCTCCTCACGCACACGCCTCAGGTCCTCCTGATCTCTGGCCAGACGCTGACGTCTCTCTTCCGCCTCGCGTGCCTCCAGCTCCATTTGACGCTTTGCCACAATAATGTCTTCATTGGCGGCAAACCATTCCGCCTGTAAGTTACTTAGGTGCCTGCGGCGATCAATTTCATTGGCAATTAGACGATCGAGGAGATTGACTTCATCAGGTGTGGCTGTCGCGAGTGTTGGCGGAATGACGAGAATGCGTATATTGCTATTGAAGTCGCCAATTGCAATAATATCCTGCGTGAGCGGAAGTTTTTGTTGCACAATTGTCGTCACTATTTGACTGCCCACACTTGATACCAGGGTTGGGGATTGGGTCTGATTCAGCAAATCCCAGATCTCAATGTCACCATCGTCGCGTGTTATGAAAAAGACCGCAGCTCGTCTCACACTCCACTTGGCAGAGACAAGAACTGCGTTCCTGCGACGGTAGTAAATGGGAGTCTGAGGAGTATCTAGACGCCAAATGGCTAGAACCCTCGTACCGATTGAAAGAATAACATCCACGATGAAAGGATTTCTTTCAATCGCCACAATCGGACCATCGTGAACGAAAGCAAAGGTTTGAGTTAAACTCCCCTGATCGCGACTGACTACAGCCTGAGGATCAGGTTCGTGTCCCTTCCATCTAACTTCAAATATCTCCCCAAGACTTGTTGAAATGTGAAAGTAATTCAAAGGATTGAAATCCTCTTCAACTTCTTCGTCTTCAATCTCGACACGAGGTTCTATGGTCATAGGAGGTAGGGGGACCATTTTAAAAGGTATCTTCACAGTCAAGGATTTGTTGATTGAAGACATAATAGGTTCCCTTCGAAATTGAGCATCAGTGAAGATCATTGCTGTAATTGGCTTCTTCACACTAATTATGTTCTGGGGACGATACAATCGATCATACTTAGCAAAGTCAGACATCCCTTCAGAGATACTTGCCGGTAGATTGAGCTTCTTCTTCGATTGTGTCTTCTTGTCTAAACACTTTTCAGGATTCTGAAGATCCCAGAATGCTACAGTCCCGTCTAATGACGAAGTTACGAAAAATCTTCCTTCTTGAGCCTGTTCTCGCATTTGTCCTCCTGTCGTGATGATGTGGTGAGAATGTAGCCAGCGGATCCCTGTGATCTGTCCCTGTTGCGAATGCTCAAGAGAACTGATAGCAGCACGACGAACGAATAGATACTGATTCTTGGTGTTCGTCCATCTCAGAAACTCCCTCATTAGTTCCCGGTTCTTTGCTTGATTTGGCGTTAAGGTTTCTTCAATTTCACATTCTTTGAGCTTCTCTTTGAGATCCCATATTACTATTTGACCATTAATAAGCCCTCCGACGAGTATCATAGGATCGAAAGGACAAAACGATAGTACACAAACCTCTCTAGGAGCCTCCAATTCCAATTTTGGAGACAGAGTGTTATCAAAACTCCACATAAGAACATAATTCGACTGCAAAACAATCCTGTTGACCATATCTGTAGTATCCGTAGTTGGAATCTTCATTGAAGGAGTATCAAAAGCATACGATGCCACAAAGATCCCGGATACAGTCGGATGCCACTCAATGCAATGCACTCGACGTCCCGATGTCTTCGTGATATCCGCGAAGCAGAACTTCTCAGTGAGTTTTGGTACCTGAAAAGGAGCTAAACGCTTCGATCGAGCTAAAACGTAATCATTCCGATACATATCCACTTGATTGAATTCCAAAGCTTCAAGAAAATCCTTGATTTGCTTCGACAGGACAATTGGTTTAACTTCAGGAATTACTTCTTCCCCCTCAGCTTCCTCTTCTCTTTCGGTTTCCCCACCTTCAGTAGATTCCATAGCTTTTGCTTTTAGCTCAGCTTCAAGCTGTTCCCTCCTCTCACGTTCAATTACATAGATGTATTGCGACCAGGCATTTGTTGGAAAAGTAGGTTCTGTTTGTTGTTCGAGATTGACTTTCATAGGAGCTGACTGAATAAATGTATCAATCCGGGATTTGTAGACGTTGTCGAAGACAGTCTTCCCAGCAACCAGTTCCACATATCCATCTCTAACATCGTCGCAAGAACGGAACTGAAGCTTGACATCTCTCTTCGGTCGTATTGGATAGATGCTCTGGATCTGCACATGAACAACATTTTCTCGCAGTCTTGGTGCATATTCGTTGACTTCTTTATCGCTCCCCAAACACTTCCATTGTCGGGGCACTTTTGTTAGTCTCCTCTTTAGCTTGTGTCTCTGGAGAGCTTCCAGTTGCTGCACAATTCGAGAGGCTGTCCTGGCAGACTCTAAGTCATCATAGACAATGAATGTTCCATCCTCGGCGAAGTCCGAAAGATATCCCACAAGTATGGTGCTATCGCTGTCCAATTGATTGAGTTTGTTGCGTAGAATTTCGGTTTCCGGATGGTTATCTGTGAGGTAATCCTCGAGAATCTCCTTTTTCATTGTCTTCCAGGGAAATTCATCGGATATATTTACTCCAACTTCCAAGCATAGCTCTTTCTGGAGATCTAGGCTGAAATACGATCAAAATCAATTGGATAAGAATTTTATCACATTTCTTCAAAAGATTTGAATTGAGTCCTGGGAATATGCAGCTCACGATTTCAATTTCCGGTGAACACAACATTTACGGTGAAAATGAGCTGTTAAATCCGTTCAATGGTAGCGTGAATTATACACGAAGGTAAAAACTTAATTGAGCCTTCGCCTAAATCATTACTAAATATTCAGTTTTTTATTAGGGGTTCATCTGGAAGATGATTGCCCCGAAATATTCATTTTCATTTGAAGGATAATCTGAGGATTTTCTGAGACCTTGAGAAGTGGGAATATGAACCTAATTAATGAGAGTTTTTTTTTAATACACACGGTAAAGAATTTCGGCACATATTTGTTCCAAAAATTAGCTCGTCCACGGACTCCATAATTTTTGGCACAATCTTGTTCATTTTACGAGACTCAAAAAGATAATCAATATTAGTAACGAATTTGTTCCAAAGCGTAGCTCGTCCATGGACACCGAAAATGTTTGGAATAAATTTGTACCTTCTAGAAGAAACAAAAAGATATCCAATAATGGTAACAAATTTGTTCCAAAAATAGTTCGTCTACTATAAAATAGTATCCCTCCTCTCACACTCACAGTCACTCGTCACCAACGAAGCGAGGAGAACTCCAAATCTTTGGAAATTTTCGTGCTATATGGTTTCATTTTTTTAATTCGAGATTCCCTTCTCCTCCTGCTGCCAGCACTCGCATATGGTTTCGTCATGCACGCGTCTGTATAAAACACTCTTAAATTGCTTTTTTTATGTTCCTTATGAACTTTCGCCACCGAAATTCATCTCGACTGAAGTATATCCTTAACTGTCAGACGAAATCTTTTACAAGAATTTGTTCCCGACAATGGGAACAAAAAGATTCCCCATATGAGTAACAATTTCGTTCCAAAAATTACCTCGTTCACGGACATCGAAAATTTTTGGAATAAATATATTACAGATGTAGGAATAATATTGTTATAAAAAGATGTACTAATTTGTTCCTGACAGTGGTAACAAAACAGCCGAGTGTAACAAATTCTATTCCAAATTTCAGGAACAAATTTGTACAAGACGAAATCAAATCAAATTTGTAGACATTCCACCGTATCAAAACGGTTCCAAAAGAAAACTACAGTAGACTCTCACAAAATCGGCTCTTTTTCAATCGGGCGACAAATTTTGTTGACAATTTTCACTTTTAATTATGAAGCTAATTCGCTCAAATTTGCTGTAGTTCTTCCTATTTTATCGTGATTTTATCGTACAAAGGCTTTGGCGCTCAATTCTATCACTAAGCCGGATGACATTTTGCCCCATATTCCCGATTGAGAGAGAGTCTACTGTATAACAAATTTGAAAACTATTTCGTAACAAAACAGTAAAGAAAACTGTTTGGAACAAACAAATATCTTCTCTAGGTACAAATTGACTCCAAAAAAATTGTTCCGAGGAAAAATTGTTCCAATATTTTGGTCAGTGTCCAAAAGTTTTTACCGTACACGAAGAGTTCTCCGTATATTATCTTTTCGCATGATCTTTGAGTGCATACTGGTTTACTACCGATTAAATTGATTCATAAATTAAATTAAAAAAAACCATTCCGAATTAAAATAAAAAATTACAAAAGAAAACACATTTTAAAATATTTTGTCGTAAGAAATATACATACGGTCAAAAGAGTAAATTTGAGAAAGGTATGGTATTTACGTGTACTTTACCGTTTCATGATCGATTAAATCTGACGCAGTCGGGTTCGAAATTTCAAGACCTTTAAAAAAAATCAGCATTGAAGCAAATCGATTAAAAAAAGGTTCTTCAAAGTGGTTAAACTTTGACCTTTGAAAATTCAATATCGAAATGTTTTTCGAACATAGGTGTCTAAGGACGAAATATTCACCTTGACTACCTCCAAGACATATTTGAAAATGAAAAAAAACTAGGAGCCGTTTTCGAGATAAACCAAAACATGGTTTTGGAGGGAAAAGAGAGGGGAAGGCAAAAAGACTGTCCTAGATAATGTTGCCTTATGGGGGAGGTCATCGAAGACCGGAAGTCGATATCTCTTACCTTTTGGCTTCTAGCTGTGTCACAAGATGCAAAAAAAGTGGATTTTAAACCTGCTCGCTCTGAGTTCGAACAGTAAAAATCAAATGACTTGGACATCATTTTTACGTGCGATCACTCAAAGCCTTCCCTTACAATTTAACCTCACATAGATTCCAATAATTTTGAAAATATCATTCGAATTTTCGAGGGCTCCGGCACACCTTTTAGGTCAGGAAAATTTCATGAAGTCGAAATTCGAGTGTCTTTCTTTCTCATATGTTTTGCATATGTCTTTCTCATTCTTTCGCAGTCTTCTTCTTCTTTTAAACATCACAACAAATTCAATTTAGCTCAGTCGAATTTAGAGATCGAAAGAATGAGATAGACATTAAGTAAAACGTGTGAGAAAGAAAGGATGTGAATTTTGACTTCATGAAAATTTCCTGATCTAAAAGGTGTGCCAGAGCCATTTGAAATGCCATTAATACTCTCAACTTCGGGGACCTAAGTGTTTGAATTTGGAAGACTCTAATGTACTTTCTTAGCTTTTCATAAGCATCACAAATTTATCTGACTTTTCCTTATCAGTGTGTATATGATTAATATGATGTCAATTCAGGTTTAAAGATTGAGCTAAAATCATAAAGAAGCGGTATTGCAGAATTGTTAGGGCAGGATTTTGGGCTTCAATTTTCTCAAGAAATCTCCGCTTTCTCTCGATGAAAATAACCCTAAATGTTGCTTAACCCATTCCTTACCATGGTATTATACATCATACGCAAATTGAGTGATTTTTGATGATTTATTTCTGGGCAATTTTTATCCGAATTGCTGTCGGGAATGGATTATTAGTAACGTTAATTATTCAATTACTTGGGAAAAATAGTCCGACAGAGATGAAAATACATTTTGTTATTATTTTCTTGCTTCGCGGAAGGTCATGCAAAATTTTTGTTCAAAATGGCGGACGGAAAATACGACATCTCGTCGAATTTCTTGAAATAGGCCTCTTTCCTCTTTCCTGATTTGAATTCTAATTGCCAATTGGTGTTCTTGGATAGTTACTCTATCTAAAGCAATAGAGTTTGCAATGAATTAATGCACAGAATTTAAATTCAGTGAATTCAGGAAACTAATCCCAAAATATCAACATTCTATCTCAAGTATTTCTGGTACATTGACTGAATGGGTTAAAATACACATATTCAAAGAAATAGCTCTCACGATAACTAAATTATCCGCCCCTATCTTAAATTAAGCGAGAGGTCAAAGTTTCGTCCGAAATTACATGATGTACTTCTACTTTTTCTTACTCTAAGATAATCTTGGTGTAATTGAGTTGACTAAAGAGGATATCTTTGGCCTTCTTCTCACTAAAGTTCTGGATTAGTTCAAAATCTTCAGAGTCAGAATCCGATGATACCGGGTTATTTACTTCCTCATCCTTCTCACCAGTCGGGGACGATGAGTCCTTCTCTTTTCTCCCGAACTTGGCGATTTTTTCTCTGAAACAATATTCCGTTATTTTCTTACAGGTTTAACAAATGCTTAGTAGATCTCTTACTCTTCCTCAAGGAAAGAAGACACTTCAGGATTTCTGTCCATTATTTTGCAAATTATCTTATATTTTGCAATATGATGCTTAAACTGTTTACCGGTATAAACAATTTTGGTTTCTAAGGAAGACAATAAGCAACAAGTTTCATGTTTCACGCAACTTCCTATGCAACTTTCACTTTGGGAATATTTCCTAATGTTAGGCAATATTGCCGGATTTGAAGAAAGAATTCCATGAAATAAAATATTTATTTATTTTTTAGAAAATTATTATGCACGAGGCTTATCAAAGTAAGTCAGTGGATGTTTAAAGCGCAGTTAGATCGCTATCTTTTGGCAAAAATAGATTTCGTTTATCGCAAAATGCAACTTTCTAGTTTAATTGTACATGGTCCAATTGTTAAAGTTTTCTCACGACCTTCACAGAGAAATTCAGCAACAACAAAAAAATGGAATTCTATTAAATACTTTAAACTTATATTTAAAGAAATTAATTTACACAATTTTCAAAATTGAATATGTACAGTAATTGGCTAAAAAGTGAGGCGGGATGAATGCTGAAGAGGAGAATTCTTGCTTCATGCAAATTTTAGAACGTTGCCCATTTAACGATCTGGATGATTTTGTAGATACTGACCAGGGAGAGGTTCCATGAAGAATCTCCAGTATCACCTTTTGATGATGATAGTATTTCACTTAAATTGGGAACAATGCTAGGGTAGTTAATTTTCTTGCTGGGATCGCAATTGGTGATGATTTTTCCACCAGAATATTCATGTACGAAATGATCATCCCCTACAACGCCATCACAGTCCATTAATTCGAGGGTTTTATTGAAGCAAATTCGAATTTCGGCCAGGAAAATTTCTTTTTGCTTCGAATCGTAATTGCAGTGGATTACGGGATTTTTATTTAGTTGGGCTACAATGGCTGTATGAAGTTCCTCAACGGTTGGCGTTGAATCTGGAAGGATTTTACCTTCGGCCAGAATTGACGACATTGAATAGTGATGAAGCCAATTTAGTCCTTGAGTAAAGTAACGAATTTCTGTGCTTAGTTCCGGCAAGATTGATGCGCAAGTTCCATGCTTTTCCCATTCATGCCTCCACAAATCATAGTGATCTGTTCTGAGTTCGACATTTGTCCAGAAAATCTGCAATTGATTCTCAATGGGAGCAATATCGCTGGCATTGAATGTCCAGGAGGAATTGCAGTAGAAAGGTCCCATTTTGTTGAATTCAGTCGGCCAAACTCCATGGATTGTCCATAGATTTTTTGCCGATGGAAGGAGACATTTGTGCGTCTTGTCCTCCTCCATCCATTGATGGCAAACTGTCTGTGGCCACTGTTGAGTGAAAATCAGCAAATCCCATGGATGTTCGTCACTCGATGCACTAAAAATACAATCTCCTCAGCATTTTATGCAATTTACCCAAAAAAAAAAACAATTTCCCATTGACACTGACCTCACTTCCAATGTGAAGAATCCCATTAGGAGAAAACATCCAATGCCAAAATAACATCCCATCAATTTGCGCATTTTCTTATCACACCTGATAAAACGCTGCCTAAGTGCAAAATACTTATTTTTCCTAAAATATTTTTTTCTGTATTTAGGTAAACGACACAAAGAGAAAGGCCGTGAAAGAGGCTCTCCCACTATACGTAAAAAAAATTTACAACAATAATTTGAAAGTTTAAATAAAACACTTTTTAAATACTTAAAATAACAATAAGGAATTTTAACAATGTTACAATTTATCTTAAATCACCCATTTAAGAGCGTAGTTAAAAAAAAGATTTTGCGAGTTATTTAATCACAAATATATAAAGTTTATTTGTGTTTTGAAGGGAAAATTACTATAAAATGTTAGTGAATTGTCAGATAGGTGAAAGAAAGAGCATTACCGAATGGTAAAGTAGTGAATCTCGAAAATATGGCAGTTGCGCACTAGCGGGAATTTTGAAATGCTTCTAAAACACCTTCAAAGCACGAGTCAAGCCACAAAATGAATCTTTACTTCTTGCAGAAAATCACAAAATTACATATTTTGTACGTTAAACCTCGAGAAAAATTTAAACAAGACTATTAATCATTGTTGTTCCGCACAGAAATTTCAAATGAAAACAGTTTTTGTTCTCATTATCAACGCTAGAACAGTAAATTTGTTGTGTTTATCTTTATTCTTTCGACTTACCCAAAGAGAGAAAAGCATTGAAATATATTACATTATTTATGAATGCAAATCAAGAAAATATTATTCCGTCATTCTTAATTTATTGACTGTTGCAATTGAGTTAATATTTATTCAAATTAAACTGTAAGAAGGGGTGGCAATGATGCTTAGATGCTATAGGGGAAACTGAGGCAGAAGTAAACATGGGGTAGTTGGAAGCACTGCGATTTTTTAAATTAAATATTAGGCTTTAGATGATTATTATTAATCCTATCGAGATACTTTATTTATGGTATTATAATGTAATCATTCCAATGTTGGAAGAATCTTCTGACCGTAGATCGACCAAGTTACGACTAGAAGTTAGACAAGTTAGACGATTTTGTTATGTTTTATCATATGTGAATATGTCTATTTCTAGACATTCAGTTGCTTGCACTTGGCGGGACTCTAAGGGACAGTGTGATGTCGAGTCAGAGATCTCACTGTCCAAGAACCAACGGTCTTGCCTATTGCGCCACTGAGGGACCGTTTGATCTACACGAAACTGCCCTAATCTAAAAAAATATGTCAGAGCTTCAAGATACAAACATTTAATTTAAAAGGACTAGGCAAAAGTGGTCTATGGTACGATCATCAAAGAGACCTATATCATTGAATAGGCCAGTAGGGGACTTCTGTAACCATATAACAATGCCATATGACAAATTTAAAAATTTTAATGCAATTCGGAAAAATAAATCGAAAATAAGACTCATATCAATTACTAAGAGCTTCACAGAGTTCCTTGTATAGGCCATTTTATGCTCCTTGGGCTTTAGTGTTGTCCTGCACCCTAATTTACCACGAAAATTTGTCATATGACATTGTCATACTATTACAGAATTCCCCTTCAGGTAACAACTTTTGTTTCGGGATCAAAGTTCTAAATAGGGGAAAAGTTCTAGAGCAAAAAACTATTTTCGTAGAAGAAAAATGATCTGTTATATGAAATGTGCGCATTTATACTGTCTTTTTTAAGGAGAAGAATAAACTGCAACATAAAATATATTAAATGACTGAAAGTATATTCTCGAAATGGACATAGAAGCATATGTCTTTACAATTCATAACATACGTAGAAGGACATTGAAACATGATGGCTCAAAGTCAAAACTTTAAACCTTATATCTCAGAGATTTATAAACCGAATTTAATCAATGAATACTCAATCGAAAGGTCTTGAAAAATCCTACAAAACTACGGTATAGATAAGTTCACAAGTCGACCGCAAGGGACGCTCCATCTTATCAAAGTTTTCGATTAGTAAGAAATGTGTTAAATTTCGAAACTATTCAACCGATTTTAATGACCTTATAAAATGTATGTCTGATAATTTTAATGTATCATAGAGAGAAATTATGGCCTCATTGTATTCGTCAATTTCAAGAGAATCATTATATCGACGCTTCCATTCCATACTATGCTACCTCAAAATGACAACTTTTCAGGTGAGCCATTTAAAGTTGGCGATTTCCTATGCTGCCCGTGTAATTTTTTTCGAAAGTCTCAAATATCTCGTTAACCGAACATCGGATGACCACCAAATTTTCACCAGTTGTAGATCTCGGTCTCAGGAACAATATATCTCTGGAATGGAGCTGTCGATATATTTTGACTTATTTTTATAATTGTTATTTATTTTCTTTTAAAATCGTAATCAGGGGGCAAATTCTGAACGTATCTAGTCAGACTACATATATATCTAGTCTGACTACATAGCTGTACATGTACACTGCTGGTGAATGTGTGTAAGTGTAGTCGAGACACATTTTTCAGTATTGCCGCATCCCTATCTAGTCTCTGAATTCGTTAAGTTGGTTAACGAAATGAAATCGCGACAACCCTTGACTTGATAAGAGACTACATAGCCAAAAGCTATCTAGGCACCTCTTGGACATGCCTAGATGGCATCATCTTTGACCAAAAACTCCGGATCTACGATCGACTGTAAAAGTTTTCCAATACGGAATATTACATTAAAAAATAATTACCTCTAATCAAATATCTCAATACGATTAATACTTATAATAGGGAAGTTGGGGCTACTTTGAAAGACAAATTTTTCGCATGTTTCTAAAGGAAACCGGGCTTGTCCATAAATTAATCTAGATTCACAATTGTTCGGCTATCGGAATTACGTTATATTTAATTTCAGCTTCCTTTAGAAATAAGCGAAAAATTGAGTATGTAGGGGAGACTGGGGCAAAACATGGCAAAACGCATATTTAATTCTTTCACGAGCTCTGAGAAAACTTAAACGTTTTATAATAAGCATATTCTTATAGGAAATTTACTGCTCTACAACATTGCAGAAGACTATTTTCCTCTAATCTCGAAAGAAATGTGATTTTCGAATCCTTTTCTAAAACTCGATTTTGTGGAGATTCTCAAAATTGCTGGGGCAAATTTTGTCAGTCTTCGGATAATTTTTAACGTTTTACTCTCGCAAACGTTAAAAATATCAAATAGACATATTTTTATAGGAAATTTATTCCTCTACAACTTTGTCGAAGATAATTTTTCTCTATCTTAACGAGAAATGTGCTTAAATTGAGCTAATCAGTATTGATATTTTCTGTAAGCCAAATATTCCAAAAATAGGGCTCAAAATTTCATTATTTTTTATTTTACATAATCCTTCCTCGAATCCCTTGAAACTTCGTAAGTTTAAGAAGGTTCATAAAGGCTATCTATAATAAAAATTTTAAGCCTCAGTCTCTTTTATTTTAGAAAATAGTGAATATTGAAATTTTCGTTTTGACAAATTTTGCCCCAGTCTCCCCTAATGTGCCCCTACTCAATGTAGCCCCACTTCCCTCTACATAGTATAAAAAATAAGTAAAGTTGCTAAAATCGAACCTATATAGTCAAATTTTAGGTGATTTATTTTATTTCTGATATAATTGACCTTGCTAAACCATTCGCTAAATATTGTGGCAATTTATAAATAAATAAAACAAACGACTACATGGTACATTATCTTACAATTACTTTTGTAAATATTATCAAAACAGTGCTAATAATGCTGGTGTAGTTGGGCAAGTTCTTAGAAGTGTAACAGATACTATAAACAATTTATCAAGAAGTTACAGCTAAACTACAATGATTTCTTAAATAATTAAATATTTTTCATGAGAAACTATGTTGAGTGTCTAGAAAAGTATTAATTTTGCTTTTAAAACAGTGCAGTGTGAATTTAGAGTTCAGACAGAGTTCATTTTATCTGGAATCGCAATTATTGTAAGAACATTGCAAGTTCCAAAGTTAGCCTTCAAGCAACATTATGTTAATGCTTCAAGAAGCTTTATAAGTGAAACAAATTGGATATCCCTAATGAGTTCATTAAAAATAAACATAAAATGTTTACCCTAAAATTTACGCCTACGGATCAAGATGTAAGATTACATAAAAGCAATTCGTAAAAGTATTTATGTTAGTTTTTATTAAGAATTTAACTTTTATCATATATATACTTGTAAATGTATTATAATGTAAAAAGGCATAAAAAGCTGGATAGTCACGTTAAAATTGCAAAGTCGATAAGACTAAAAATTAGCGGTTTTTATTAGTAAAGGATCCAATGTTGCATGAAAACCAAGTGCTCACAATAAACCTTCAGTTCGGAATCCCCTTAAGGACTTGTGTTGTTTCTAGTCAGATATCACAGAACTAGAATTTAAAACCCTATAACAGCATGAAAAGTTACTTCACTGTTACTGTGTAGTGTACCTTATGGTTCAGTCTTAAAAGCGCTTAGAAACTAAACTGATTAAGACCTGAATTCCGAAATGAGACAACTGATCATTTCTTTGCGGGAAGTGTGGAAACGGTGGGAACCATAAAAACTTAAAGACAAATTCAGTATCCTAATGCAATTAAACTAGATAATCTAATTAATCTATCTATTGGGTATTAATTATTTCGTTTAGTGATTATGTATTTGTTATTGTAAATTTATGCCCTAGACACCCTAGATACACTTATGACTTAAGCTATCTTACACGACACACCATTCTGCGTAAAACAGAATTTCATTCATTCACAATTGGAACGCGATTCTAGAATTGTGTCTTAGCTAAAAGGTAAATTGATTTCCATTTGCTTCAAATGTAGATGATTCTTAAAGAATATAAAATTAATTTAGATTTTTGAATAAAACTTTTGGAAATGTTTGTACAAGTCAATAAAATATCACGGAAAGAATTTCTCACAATTTTATGATTTCAAACGGAATTACAGATAGGGTGGAATCACCACTTCTCGCCAGTTCCCCACTTCTGGCCATTTATATTGAAATCGCTATTTTTCGGGATGTGTGAAATAAATGAGCCGCAAAGATCTTTGTATTTTTACTTCTGCTACTATAGAATCGAAAAATAATTATTATTCTATTTATATTTACGATTTTAAGCAAGTAAAGATTATATTTACGATTTTAAGCAAGTTAGAGTAATATTTTAAGCAAGTGCATCGAATGCAATATTTCTTACCAAATATACTAAGTTTCATCAAATTTTTATCAAGTAAAAAATACCTTTTTGGATAATTTGTCTATTGAATATTTAATTACACTTGTTGTATACATAAAATTTGTATTTAGTTAATTAATATTTCATTCTATATAATTTTTATATAAAAATTAGGCATGGCGAAAAGTGGTTATATTCTGGAATTGATTTTTCCACCTGTCGCCATCTCTTTTCAATAGGCGACGCTAACTTCACTTCGTAGATTCTCAGTTGTCAAATTTGCATTGTTTACTTTCTGCGATAGACCTATAATTTGATTTCTCAGAGAGAAATGGAAGAAAATCATTTAGTGAGTAGGGGAAATGCTCATAATTTTGTCCAGTTTCTTATTTTGGACACTTTGAGGATAACATTGGACACTAAAAATAAATTGAATAAAATTATGGATTTTTTATTCCAATATTTGATGAATAATGAATTCTATCTAAATATTTGTTCTTTTTGGAAGATTTTAACACTAAATACGTTAAATTTTGAATATGATTTGAGTTGAAATTGCTTTGTTGAAAATTCAGTGTGAGCAATTGCTTACGAGAAATATGACAGAACTTCGTGGCTTACTTCAGTCTTATTTAGTTTTGGTGAAGTACTAACAAAGTTTGTTCGCTGTTTTTGAGTGATATTATTGAATATTCATTGAATATTGTGTTGATTCACGTTACTGATGATTTGTACATTTGACCTGAAGTGAGATTTGCCTTGTGAATTATATTTTTCGTGTGAAAAATGGGAAATTTTTTAAGACATTCACCAGTGAGGTGATGATTCTTATTTTGGACAGGTGTTTTTCTCACGAAATTTCATGAAGTTTTAGCTGTTGTGATGACTAGGTTGGACAAATGCCTGGATAAACAAAGGAGCATCATCTCTACGAAAGAGATGTAGCGAGAAATGGCTTGAAAGGCTCCCGGAAAGGTCAGGGAATGAGCGAATCCGCATGTACTTGGAGTATCGAAGTCAACTCAATTTAATGAATGATATGGAAAGTTTCTGGGCTTCTGTGACATTCTACGTTTCCCTTACATGAACAGGAAGAGGACTTGGTAAGATTGGTTCATCAAATGAAGAACAATGGGCATCCTATTGAGGCGGATTAGCTGTCCAAATTTACAGTCAAGTTGGACAAATTAATAAACAAGTTGTCCAAAATAAGAGCCAAGGTCACCTCTACTTATCAATTCATTTTTAAACGTATTAAAACTAATTTTAATAAAAATAAGACGATAAATAGCTTGCTAAGTTTCTAAACAACCCTTCTGAAAAGAGAGTAACAAGAAATGTCAATTAGTATAGAAAATATCGCACTTCAAACTTGGAACTTCGATGCTTATAAGCAAACTGTCCAAAATTATGAGCACTTCCCCTAATAATAAGGTGATTGCGAGGAAAAAGAAATGCTGAATGTATTCTTTTTATAACATTGCGTAAAATAATCGAGTTTGTACCTTTTCAAGTGGGTGGCGAGAAGTGGTTACAAAACTGGCGAAAAGTGGTGAAAAGTGGCGACGAAGTGGTTATTTTTGCATTGTTAATAAAAATAAGTTTTTTAAGTCGTCCAGCTTTAAATTCTAGGACTATTGTTTTCACGAATTTAGAGCCAATACATCTTAGTTTTGTGTCAAATTTGAGTTATCTTGTAGTAAGAGTTCAAGAGTTATAATAAAATAATTTCCTCTTTTTCCTAAACATGGCGATAAGTGGTTACTCCACCCTAGTGGCTCCGACTGAACTGTAATCTTTTCAAAACACTGTATTTTTTTTTTAATTTAAGATTAATTTAATTGGTGCCAATGAAAAAAAGTAAGTAATCTTTCAATATTTGTGAATCTATTTGAAATTTTTGATAGAACCATCTTTAGTCCTACTTTACCAATAACACACCCCATAAGAAAAAATCGAGCGGACTTGCATCCAGGAACAGATGAGGACATTGTGTGCTTAAATTAACAACAAAATGTTATTTTTTAGCCACTCCTGTTTGGCGTGCGATTTCTGCGACGGTTTCGAGTCTTATTGAAACTTCCAGTATCTTTTACAACATTTTCTAATTCTAACGGCATTACAACTCCTTCTAGGACAATTTCCCAATACACTTTAATATTAATTTTGACACTACAGTCCAAAACCCAAGTCATGGAACTCGATACAGTAAAAAACGATAGTCCTTGACTTATGGTGATCATTTGAATATCCAAATACTCGTATAATCTTTCCATCAATTGGAAACGATCGTTTTGTTTCTTGGTCTGGTCAAAGATCTTCGATATTCATAAAATTCCGGATATGAATGCTCAGAAAAAGAAAATTACCTTTTTAAAATATCGAATAAATGTTTTAAATCTTTAGTACTTATTGCATAATTTGATTCACCAAATACTGTTTAATATTTTCTAATTGCCTCTGAACTTCAACATTTTAATTTAATTTTAGTAGCATTGAGGGGGTTGTTAAATTAGGAGGCCAATAAAATTAACTGCTTTCAGCAATTTTTTAAAAGATATAAGGAAACAACGTAGATCCTTGATTTTTTTTAAAGAATATTTAATACATATTTAAGGTGCTCATTTGTTTTTTCGAAAAAAAACCTATTATAAAATTGCGGACTAATGAATGGTTTACTGAAACGCCTCGTCACAGTAGTCCCTAATTGGCGAGAAATATGCGGATCGTTTTTCTTGTCTGATAAAAAAATATAAAAAGTATTTCAATATTTATAAGTATACTTCATAAGCTGAATTCATTGTGTGAAAAATACATAAACATTTTTGAATATAAATTTTCTTTATGCAAAATTGCATAGTATTCGAGAAACAATTTGGTTTTCTGGGGTAAACATTTCTGACATTTATGATTTACTTTGGGTGCTGATCATTGCGATTATGATGATTGATTATTGCGATCAGTGCGATCATGGAAACTTATCGCTACGATCATACGATCAGTGTGACTGATCGGCTCCAATCAGTCGATCTGCCATTCACTGTTCACTAGGTTATCATACTTGTTCACCCCTTTGTTTCCCGTTTTTTGTTGGTGATAATGTTTAAAGTCCTATAGTTATGCTAATTTGTTTAAACTTGGCGTTAACTTTAACTTCTGATCATTTTTAAGAATGCACTAAACTGAATTTTTGCGCAACTACTTCCCAAATGCTAAGCAATTGTTCATAAGAAAATTTACTATGCAAAAATTTTTTTCGTATTTTTCCTGTTCGAACTTCAAAGAGAGAGCGACCTTCCACCTTCTGGAGATCGAATTTTAAACGATTTCAAGATATTAAGATATCTTCGCGTTGTCATGCTGTTTATCCGTCTGTACGTCTCTTTGCCTATTTGTCTGTCTTTCCGTCCGCCCCTCTGTACGACCGAAACATTCGGGATTTTGGCTTTCGGGATTTTGACTGGGACCCCTCGAAAATACATAGTGCGATCTTTTCATTTTAGGACTTGTTTTAGGATGTGTTTCAGAAAGGTCTACTCAGAAAAAAAAAAGATTTGTCAAAAGATTTGTAGATTTGGAGGTAAATTTGTAACCTAACAAACTTTGGAGGTAATGTTTTGTAGTTTCACATCCGAATTTGTAACTGAGCATATTACAAATAAAGGTTTGTACAGCTACAAACTTTGGAGTTAAAAGTTTGTAACTAATTCATTTTACAAACAAAGGTTTGTTCAGTTACAAACTTTGGAGGTAAAGGGCTGTAACTATTAAAGTTTCCATTTTCAATATTTTTCGAAATTTAAACCGATATTATTTTTAATAATAATAATGAAAATAATAAGAAGCCATAAAATAGTAAGTAAAATTCTTTTTCAAACAGTTAATTATTAGAAGTACGTGGTATTCCTTCCCAAGTGAGTTCTTTATTTTTAGTATTGTGGAAAAAAATTAATGCTGAGTAGTAAAATTGGTTGCAGATTTCTTTTTTTTTCTTTTTTTTCACAAATTCGTGAATTAAACTAATTGATTAAATATGTGAATTATGTGAATAAACGCAAGAAATAGACAACTCAAAACAAGATTTTTCGTACTCAATTGGTATTGGTTTTCAATTTAGAGAAGGAAATTTTGGACAAAAACAGGCAAATATCTGAAAGAGAAAAAAGTATTCACTATTGTAAACCCAGTTCATCCTCTTTCTTAAGTGGTCCATTTCTTTCACACACACACACACACACACACACACACTGGTACATGCAATTTTATTAAAAATTAACCGAGAACCCAATTAATCCGCTTTTTTATATGTTGAGAAATAAAAAATAAATAAAAAAAGTAATAAATATTTCATTACAGTTACAGCTTTTTCCAAATAAGTTTGTTCTACAGCAAAAGGTTTGTAAAATAGGCGACTTACAAACCTTGAACTTAAAAGTTTGTATCTGAGCAAACCTTTTTTTTGTAAATTGGATGAGTTACAAACTTTTAACTCCAAGTTTTGCAGCTGTACAAACCTAGTTTGTAAAGATGCTAAATTACAAATTCGGCTGTAAAACTACAAAACATTTTACAAACTTTTGTATTGGAACCACATTCTACCTCCATTTGTAACTTTTTATATGGAAACTACAAAACTTTAACTCCTTTTCTACAAACTTTTTTTTTTTGAGTAGCATCAAAGTCACGAGTTCGAGGACTTTCCAAAGCCTGGGACGCTTTTCCATCCTGTTTTCATAATGGGAATACGAGTCAGCCCTTAAACTAAAAAAGAGTAATAAAATCAGAATTTTACAAAAAAAAATGTAGACTCTCGCTAATTCGGCTCTATTAAGATCGGGTTATTTTTTAATTCGGGCAGCAGTTTCATTTAAAAAATATTTGATGTCATTTTACAGATTGTAATTATCATATAAAGTAAATATGCTCAAATTTGCCATGGTTTGTCTTATTTTTAATATGATTGTGCATTATTGGGAGATTTTCATGAAATTTACAATATATATGAGTATGTAAACTCTATATGTGTTATGCAGATTTAAAAAAAAAAAACGTTGCATTTCAAAAAGTATGTCGCTCAAATTTCTCTTTAATTAGGGTGACATTATGCTCGAATTTGAGACTCTCTACTTCTACTGTATTTATGGGATAAAATTTTGATTATAATCCTTTATAAAAGGTAGATCGCAAATTGTCAGATTTGATCAGGACGTCTCACAACCAACCTTCTTAAGTAAGGGCATTAGGCGGGTTCAATTCTTGGTCCTTTGCTGTTTTCTCTCTTTATTAATGATTTACCCTCAGTTTTACGTAACTGCTTGTTTCATATATATCCTGATGACCTCCAAATTTATGTGGAGAGAGATTCCTCTAATCCTCTTCAAGTTTTCGATCTTATGAATGCAAATCTCTCTATATTGAGCACTGGGCTTCATTAAATGGATCAGTTTTGAATCCTAAAAAGTCTCAAGCTATTGTTATCTCCAAAAAAAACTGCTTTCCCTGATCTTTGTCCTTTAAACCTACATGGTGAAATTATCCCTTTCGTTGATCAAGTCAAAAATCTAGGTATAATCTTCAACACAACTCTCTCCTGGTCTGATCAGGCCACTTCTATTTGCCGTAAGGTCAACTATTCTCTTTATACCCTTCGACGCTTCCGGGACATCACACCCTATGATACTCGCTTGATCCTCGCGCGAGCGCTTCTTCCTTTCTTCAACTATGGAGCAGAGCTCTTCTTTGCGGCGGATAGTGGCACAATCCGTCGTCTTTCAGTTTCGTTTAACCTTTTAAGGACGATTGGGTCACCGGTGACCCAAAAATGAAACTTTTCCTACGGCCTTCTAAAGTTGTATTTTGCCCTAAAAATTTAGAAAAAATGATTTTTTCTGATCCTCAATTTTTGACCTTCCCGTCCTTAAAGGGTTAATGATTGTGTTAGGTATATCTGCGGCTTAAGTCGTTGAGACCATATCTCCCCCTTCAGTCACATATTTGTTGTCTGCGATCTACCATCTCATCTGAGTGCTATTTCTGTTCCATATGCTGATTTCTGGATGTCCTGGATACCTGTCATGTCTTCTGGTTAGGGGGAGTTCTGCCAGGGTTCGAGGACTCATAGTACCTAAAGTTCAAGATGACTGCCTCTATCGGTCGCTTTTGTAAAAGGTGTCATTCTGTTTAATTTGGTTTAATTCTCTTCCGAGTGATTGCCGTATTTCTGCGGCTGCTATTCGTAATTTCTATCTTCAGGCTGGATCCTAGAAGCAATTACACTAACGTTCAAAACATTAAATACACCCTTCGTAAGTTTAAGTACACCTGATTTGGACCGGGAAAACGCTGTAATATCCAGTTCTATTGACTGAAATAGTTTCATATATAAACCTAAGAACAGTTTTAAACAAAATATGAGAAAATGCCTGGGCTAAAAAATTTATTATTTGAGGATCAGTCAAATATGAGCTTTTTGGACAAAAATGCAAAAGTAGCTCCACATTCTAAAACTTATCTAATCTTTTAATAATCATTTAATATAAGCTAAATACTATTGGTAAATATTATTAAGAGTCAGAAAAACTGAAAATTATGCCGAGGGAATAATTTTGGTGCGGATTGTGGTCGGTTTCCGGTGTGGTCTGTTCTGAAAGGGGTTTCTTCTTTGAATATTAAAATTTCCAGCCCAAATTCTACTTTTTCATATATATCTTATTATTTTTCAAATTGCTTCTTCTTATTGTAGCAATTTAATTTTATTTACTTCATTATTTTATTTAAAAAAAAACATGATTAAAATCATCAAATTCAGTTCTCGAAGAATTCTCCTTTAACTTTGATAAGTGCCTCACAGATTCGGGGTATCCTGTTGATCAATTTCTACAAAATGTCAGTAGAAACTCTGCCCACATATCCTGAAGTGTTTCCACCAAGGTTGGAACTGATGTTGGCGCCTTCTCTCGAACCATCTGGTCTAGAAAATTCCAGAAAATTTCAATGGGGTTACAAGTGTGTAACCCCAGTGGTGCATTCCTGAGATAAATTTTCTCCACCCTCTGTTATAATTTTCCCAAATGTGTACGAACTAAAACAGATAGTCTGTCAGACTTTTTATTTTATTTCGAAACGTTTCGAACGTCAATCACGCAGTGTTTTACAATTACACACGGCTCTTCGTTATCCGGCACTTCGTTATCCGGGTGACAGCTGCCAAATACTGGCGGTTGATGTATTCAAAAATATTTTTACTAAACCTGAAGTTTCTCCAGTGTGAATTAACTCTTTCGTCTCCTTTGGGACTCTGGGTACCCATGGAAAAAATATTTTTTTTAGACTATTTAGAATAAATAAGAAATCAATTCTTGTGGATGATTACAAACTATAAGGATGTCCAAATCTAGGATATTTTTTGCAGGATCCCAATTAACTCCTGAGCTAAAATATTTTTGGTCAAAAATCGTGAATTTTCGATTTTCTGCTTCCTTGCAGATATTGTGACTTTTTTCATATTTCTATACCAGAAAAACCTCTCGGGGCCAATAAGTATGATAACTAACAATTTACAGATTGCATAAATTCGAAAAACAATTTTTTCTTAAATTTTCAAAAAACTTGTTTAAACATGATGGGAACTCTCGTCCGCAAAAATCTTAAGGTCAAATGTAAGGTTATCCCGCCAATGCCCGCCATTTGCTTTTAGACACCAACCTTGTAAGAAAATTCAAGCGGGAGAGAAATTTTTGTCAATATGGCCGATAATTTTGACATTTGGCAGCGAGGGAGATTGCTTTCGGGGAAGTTTTTCGTATTCTTCCAGATTTTGGTGAATTCTGATTGTCCAGGAAGTGTTTTTTTGGCTCTTGAGAAAGCTTAATTTGTCTGCAATAACATCGTGTTGAGAGAAATGTGTGTTAAAGTGTTATTGTGTGAAATATTTTGAGGAATCAGTTGGCAAGCAGGAGCTGGGTGTCCTTTTTAACACTTCCTGGACATCCCACAAGATACTGGTCAATAATTCTTCTTGTTTTAGTGATCAACATTGTAAGGGAGTTATTTGACACGCAAAAATAATTCACAAAATTGATATTATTGGTTTTTGGAAAATAGAAATTTGTCCAAGTTTGTCTCCTTTTCGTTCTTTTGGGGACGAGAGAGTTCCCATGAGTTTTCCAATTTCCCAGAGGCGGAGAAAATTCTTTCTCTACAAAAGTATCATATTTGACCTCTAACACTTACAATAAAGTGAGTTTGACTGAAATTCGTTCGCTGGATATGTTGTGGTCCGGAAGAGTTAAAGTATTATTATCATTGTATCGAAGTTTTTAATACATAATTATGATAAAAAATGAAACATAAACACACCATGAAGAAGATTCTCTTGTTCTTTGTCAGACAGAAAATAAATTCACACAGCACAAAAATATAAAAACCGTTGATCATTCAAAAAAGCTAAATGTCATTTTGTCCCCCAGTCAGCCGGATAACGAAGAGCCGTGTATAAAGAATTTGTTAAAGAGTGGTAAAGTTAATATTTATGCCTAGTGACGAACATTTTATAAGGAAGAGGAGATGTGGCACCTCTATATCAAAACCGCCCTATCACATGATTTTTTGCCAATATTGTTGCTAAATTAAGAAAATATCCTAAGTTTTTATTTTTCTATAAATCAAATTTATTATTTATTTAACTATTTCTTTATTTCTATTTAAGGATGTCTATTTAACTATTCGACCATATTCTAATGAAGATTAAACGATACATTCAGAAGAGTGATCGATACCGTGTCCCTATTTCACCAGCTTTTCGACTCTTGATAACTTTGAAAATAGTTCACGACCGAAACATCTCTTGAAAAACAAAAAAAAAATATTTAAAACCTTCTTCTTCTTCTTGTATTTTATGTAAGGCTGTCGGATTCACTCGGGTCCATATATAGCCATGATTTAAAACCGCTTGAAATGTCAAAATATTCGAACATAAACAAATGGAACTTTCGAAGATAGAAATTTTAAGCGCCAAAAGATAGGCAAAAATGCACCGGTCTATAAAGCTCAGTGGGGGATTTTTGAGTCAAAATGGCGGTTTCGAAATAAAATCTCCCAGTTTAGATGCTTCATTACTTGATGATTTTATGAAAATACAGTACATCTTGGTTGATTTGTTTAACAGAATTCATTGTCATTTTAATTGCCAAAAATCTTAAATAGGGTGAAAGGAACGTGTATTGACACTTTAAGAACTCGTGTCAGCACCTATTGACACCCTACTCTGTACCATTTGAGATATGAAATTTGAACATCTCTGTTTATAGTAAAAGGTATATTACAGAAAAAACGTTATATTACTTATATTTTACTAGATACATTAAATAATTTTCAACATTTTGACTGTATAGAATTTCCATTCTTTAGGATCTCTTGAAAATAAGAGACGAAAGACGGTTGGATTTTGAATATGCATGGAGGGAGAGAGAAGGAGGAAAAAGTGGTGAATAAGATCAGCTGGAAAGAAAGTAGGGGAATGAGGGGGAACTAGTCTGACAATTACGTAAGACTTGATTTTTGCAAAGAGACGTGAGGAGAGAAAAGTTATTAGTTTATTTGTGAAATTATTATGGAAATATTAAATTGAAAATACAGAAAAACGACAGTGACGTAGAGTTAAACTGTGTTCAGTCTAATAGTGGAGAAGTTGGTGTAAATAAATAATTGGTGAAGGTGATAATTGTGTTTTTCTGCTGTGGTGCACTTGGTGAAGGGCATTTGGCGGGCATCGAGGAAAATTCTTCTGGAAAAGCCAGCCGCCTACGTTCCGGATCACTTGAATACATTTAATAAAGGAATATATATTTCCAGGTACGTGAATATCACAAACGGTAGAAGGAAGCCCAAGAAACACACAGTCCCTGACAGATTTATAACACCACAATATATTTATAGGTAAACTGGGCAGGAAGAAGAGGGTATTAAATATCACAGAATCCTATCACAGAGAAATTATTGTTTACCACAGGTAATTCTCCACATTGACAAAAGTGTCAATAAGGGTTCCCTGTCGAACAGACGTTCCTCCGACCCTATGTGTCTTCTGACAATGCCACTTAAGCTGAAATGGCAATGTCACGGCTACAGAATCCCATTTTCGAAAAAGCTCTTCTAAGATTCGAACCCAATTTGTCATATGTCGCATAATGTCATATATGTCATTGTCAGAGCGTTACAGAATTCCCCTCCTGATGAGGCTAAAATATTTGGGAGGACACGGAATTTTGTAATTATTTAAAATTCGAGTATCTTTCTAAATTTTACTCGTTCCATTAAATTCTTGCCTGTTCACTTGAAAAAAAAATGTAAAGAATCCCAGATAACTTTCGGGATATGTGTGAGACAGGAAGTGATCGGCATTTACGAAATTTAATTATCTCTTAAGCTGCTTTGTACTGAAACACATAGTTAAAAAGTGAATGAATAAAGCCAAATTGAAGTCAACAAAAATAAGAAATTGAGAGGAAAGATAAGAGATATTTCCGTTCGGGATTGCACTGAAATGAGCTAAATTGAGCAATATTTATCTTGAGAAATGGTGGGGAAAACAAGATCATCTTATGAACTTATTCAAAGCAGTATGTTTGTATCCCAAAAATGGTATTGTTTGCCATGGGTGTTTTTTTTTTGGAGGAGGGACACTGTTGGTCTTGAATGAAAATTAATGGTTTTTTGCTCTCTGAGCATGATTGACACATCAACACCCCGGAAATGCCTGGTAGACTATCTCTGGGTGATTTAAGAGTTTAAAAAGAGTTCTCAGAAGTGACCACCAAGAAATATCACACCATTTAATGCCTAACCATGTTTGTTTTCTCCGGAAGATTATCTCTTTTTCGTTGAGTTTTTGTTGCGATTTTGATAAAAAAAAAAGTTGTTTTGTGTTTTCAATGTTTGTTTTTTTGTGTTTTTTTCTTTTTGAATTATTGCACAGAGATGAGAATTATTGAAAATTCCACTTGATCTGATAGTGTGAAGATCACTTGATCGCACATGAAGTGTACTCCATCATGTGCCGGGTATCTAAAGCAACCAGAGCACCTGATGAAGTACAATAGACATGCGACAATGCCTAGTGAATTGTGGAGTTGTATTTGCTATGGTGGAAATCAACACTTTTCCATCCAAATAAAAAGATGATCAGTGGATCAGTCCCGTAGATCGTGCTGGTATTTCCGTTTCGCGCGCTACTTCAGGTACCTGACTCGAAATCTCAAATGCAAAGTCCAAAGGCCCTGAGTAACGCGCAACACAGAAATCTCTTCTTCCCCATTATTGCGGAAGTTTACCTCTCATTCCTCCCCTTGCTTCTTACAATTTGCATCTTAGCCGGTTCAGTGCTGGATGTCTTAAGTCTGACTGGGAGATTGGAGATGTCTCGGGGGCACTAGGGGCATGGAAAAGTTTCTTCTTCTTCGTTTTTTATTTTGTTTGATGGTAGATAAAAGAAACAAAAAGTTATAGTGCGTGCTGAATATAGGGAATGCGTCAATTAGTTGTTTGAAGCTATTAACATAGATAGAAAAGAGTTGTATTGCTTGGGGAAATCGGTAGAAAGGAAGGTATAAGAGATGGTGAAGAGGTAGAGATTCTCTCACTTCTTCGTTTGGCAGGGAATTGATGGAGATGTGTGGTGTGTTGGATATGAGGTTGATGGTTTAAAAATAGATGCCGACTGCATGTTTTCGAAATGGCTGAACAAGAAGATCAAACTCCACAAACTCAAGATCGTTGCGTGGGTGAATTATGGTTTGGGTTTAATGTGTTTGTGTTGGATGATCAAATCTGTGCTGAAACTAGGTGCTATGACTCAGGGTAAAAATTGCAGACTATTTTGGGGAGGAGGAATATGGGCCTAAACACAAGTAGATTTTGATTCTCCAATAGTGTCTTGGATAAAAGGTAAATGGAACTCTATTTGCACAAAGTCATTGATGTTCGAAGAATTCAAATTCAATTTCGAATTTTCATACTACAGTAGGCTCTCACTCAATCGGTTCTTTTTCAATCGGGCGACAAATTTTGTTGACAATTTTCATGGTTAATTATGAAGCTAATTCGCTCAAATTCGCTGTAGTTCCTCCTATTTTATCGTGATTCTTTATAATTGAGCGCTTTTTGTGGAATTCACAAAGGCTTTGACGCCCAAATCTGTCGATAAACCGGATAACATTTTGTCCCATATTCCCGATTGAGAGAGAGTCTACTGTAAATTTTCGAACAAGATGGGGAAAATTTATCAAATATCACACTAAAAAGCTGGCAAAAGAGTTACTCAGTGATTATGGAGTGATTGAGTAATGGTACAAGAACAGTAAGCGCCGTTGTTCTGTTTTATTCCTCACAACAAAGTGAAGACCGACACATTTTGACACTTGAGCACTTCGAAATTCGAACAGGATGTACCTCATCCACCTTGCGGAATTATCAAGAAATAAGAAAGTCTCTTTTTTGGATCTTCAAATAGATTTTCGGATTTTTCAAGATCTACTTCTGTACGGAAAGAATGGCTCCGTTCAGTAATAACCTTTCGAAGAGACAAAGCCACTCCAAAGCCAAGCCAAACCTATTCGAAAATCTACCGGAAGCCTAAAGTGGAAGTTCATGTACTGGCCGCTTTAGCGCTGATTGTTCTGCAATTGCGAATTTCGATATTCTTGACACTTCAATCGTCAACACAATGTCAACAACAGTGTGCAAACGTTTGCTGCAAAAAGTGAATTTTGTGTAGTTTTGTGGAATTTCAGGATGGCAGAACGTTTTAATTGCAATTTTATTAAGATAAATGTCCATTTCATGATCTTATTCACTTTTGTGTAACTCGTCGGTTTAAACGTTCGAACTTCCAATGGGTTTTTAGGTAAGTTCTCTCTGATATACTTTTGAATCGGTAAAGGAAAAACCTCAACCGGAGAGAGCTCTCAAAGCGGGAAGGTTATTACAGAACGAGAGGAATGAGTGACATCTTTCACTCTCATCCAGGAAAGTGTGAAGACATTATCACCCATAAATGATCATACTGTAAGGTATCGATACCAAACAATATTCCGGATTGGTAAATAGCGGTGCTGGCACGAGGGTTTACCAGTCAGTAGACTTTTGTTCACCCAATTTCACGGTGCATTAAACTCCTCCGTTGCATTCTTCAGCAACAACAGAGAGGCGCCGTCGGTGCTTCGCTGCTCCGGCCACAAAGTGCACGATGTGTCTGTTGATCTTCGCACTACAAGCAATTATCATTTTTATTGGCTAATTATTAATAATAGAGAGAATTAAAATGAAGGAATATTGTGTATTGCAAAAAAGAAAGGGTCCCACACTCACACACTCTGCGCCTCGCCAATACCTGGGCGGAGTAATAATTGTTAATCAAGCAGCAGGTGGGCAGAAGAGTCCCTCTCTCTCTCTTGCTCCGTAGCTGTGCTTTTGGTGGTTCCTACAGATGTTATACCATTTCTGAAATGTACACTTCACAAATTTTGAGGTTTGAATTGGTGTCTCAAGGATTCCTCGAAATTCAGCAACCACCAAAATGATCACAGACAACAAGAAAAAAATCATAAGAACATTTCATAGCAGGGATTCAAGAGTTAGATTTTTGTCCAGACATACCATGGCCTTGATAAGGGGTTACCCTATGGCCAAATAAACCAGTTCACTGACACCTCTCTTTCTTGTCTGGCAAATTTCAAATACTATACCCTTGTTTGCCCCCGATCACATACCTTTCATCCTCAAATCTCACCCAATCTCGAGACTGTCGGCCTTTGTGTCCCTGGCCAGAACATTCCACGTTAAATTCGCACATACCTCTCTCTCTCCCTCGAAAAACCAGATGATTATTTTCGAAGGGGGCTTTCCATTTGTCTTCGGGACAATTTTTCGTTCATATGCTGAATATACACCGTCTGGAAGAGAGAAAAAAAGAGAACAGATGAGATCAAAAGAAATTTCTGTACACGTGAATCTCTATATCAAGGTTGTCTGGCCAAAATCACAATCCAGTCTCATATTAAAATACATCATTCAATTTACAACACAAAAATCGAGGTGGGAAGTGAATTTCATTTCAATACAGATGTCTTTAGCATATTTTAAGCAGGGAGGTATTCATTGGGAAAAGCACTAATATTGCAATCGAGATGGAATATTTAGAATTAACAGACTCCGACCGTTGCTACAATCATGAAGCACTAACTATTCATGTTTTAGCCTTAAAATATGAATTACAATATACACTATTATACGGTCTTCAGGCTAGACGCTTACGCCGAAAATAGACACAGGTTAATCCGCGACAATACTTAGCTCGAAAAATTTGGCGGTAAAAGATCAGCCCAAACTATCATACACTGAGGATTTAGGATCAAGGATTAGCGGTTTTTGCGTAAAATTCTATTAAATGTGCCCACTTTGATTGCTGAAATAATTCTTAAATGAAGACAACGTTCAATAATAACATTTCGAAGAGACAAAGTCATTCCAAAGCCAAGCCAAACCTATTCGAAAATCTACCGGAAGCCTAAAGTGCAAGTTCATATACCCGCCGCTTTAGCGTTGCTTGTTCTGCCATTTCGAATTTCGATGTTCTTTGACACTTCAAACGTCAACAATGTCAACAACAGTGTGCAAACGTTTGCTACAAAAAGTGATTTTTTGTGTAGTTTTGTGGAATTTCAGAATGGCAGAATGTTTGAATTGCAATTTGATTATGATAAATGTCCTTATCATGAACTTTCTCACTTTTGTGTAACTCATCGGTTTAAACGTTCTAACTTCCAACGGGTTTTTAGGTAAGTTCTCTCTGATATACCTTCGAATCGGTAAAGGAAAAACCTCAACCGGAGAGAGCTCTCAAATCGGGAAGGTTATTACTGAACGAGAGGATTCAGGGGCATGACGTTTCCTATGTTTCCCATATATTTCTAGCGTGCCGAAAAAACTTTTGAGTTCATTAGGTGTTTTCTGCCCTTATAGAATGAATTAGCACATAATACAAATACAAAATAAAAGCCAATTTAAAATAGAATAGTCAACCGCAAACCCCACATTGGCAACTTACGTAGTTTTGGAGATATCTCATGAAATGTGTACGAAAACAGAAAAAAATTTACACTAAAACTGGTCGCATTTTTCAGAGCTAATGTCACCCCCCCCCCCTGGAAATATCAATGCATTTTTCATACAGGCAGGAATATTCTAACCTTCTCAGTATTCCTATCTTAATGAATTTTAAGATTTTGTAACATTGCGTACCATTACCCTCAATGTTTCTTCATTCAATTGACATTTCAAAAAGTACCCAAAAACACCCAAAGTGAAGCTTTTTATCGCATAATTCCCGTAATTTTACTACACCTCAGAAATTTAGAAGATCAGCCTGATCCTCCAAATTTTGGGCTGATCCCTGAGTGTATTGATACCAACCCTCATTTTTCAAGCTGATCCCTAAGCCAATCCCTGTGTCTATTTTGGGTTTTAGCTCAGTTGATGAGTGTTTTCTAAAATTTCTAAAAGGCAAACGATTGCTATGATTTGTCAAAACTCTGATTGGTCATTTTCCCTTAATAAACAATCTTAACTAAAAAACAATCCCTGAAATTATCTAGGGTCAAAGGAACACCTCTTCGACAGGGAACCCCTATTGACACTTTTGTCAAAATCTTGAAATTTATTTAAAGTTTCTAATAAAATGTAAATAATACGACGTTTTTTCCTTAGTCTACGTTTTCTGATAAGGATAAGTGTTCAAATTTTGCATTCCAAATGGTACAGAATAGGATGTCAATAAGTCCTGATACGACTTCTTAAACTGTCAATAGGTGTTCCTTTCACCCTATTTAAAGGAATAAGAGCAGTAAATCCATATACATAAACCATATAGGTTTGAAAATCATGTATTACAATATATACTAATGTGTTCATATTACCATCAATTAATTCATTGATTGAATTTCATTTTCTAATTATAGATTATCTATGTAAAAAAAATATCTGGAAGATCTGCAAGGACTATATGAGAAAGACAATAATAAAGTGGATCCACAGCACTGCATACAGACTACACAAGAAATCAAGAAATAATTTTTGGTCCTCCGAGCCGAATATTAATATTTTACTTAAGGAAAAGTTTTTTTTTAGGTTGATAATGGCAGGTCAACAAATACTGGCGTTTTATTACTCTACTGAAAAGGTAAGTATTACTTGACTTCAAAAATCAGATAAGAAATCTTAACACATAGAACCATAATACTCTATATTGAACAGGTTATTCCTATCGTGAAAATGATCGAACAGACTTCTGTTTGCTTAGTACGTAATTTCAAGAAATTTTGTGTTTGTGCACAGAGAGCAACAATAAGAACAAGTGATTCCCGACCCACAAATTTAGCCCAAATAGAGACAAGAAAAAATCCCTGCCTCCACCCAGGCTTGAACTGGGAAGATTCTCGAGGATCAGCCTGAGTCTATTTGGACCATAATATACTGGACACAACTATACGACTTAAGCCGAGAGACGACTTAACGTAATTATAATCAAAATAATTATTAGACTACATTCCCATCAGTTTCCCACTAGGTCGTCTCTCGGCTTAAGCCGTAAGTGTGTCTAAGTTATAAGCTCCAACTAAAACTCAGGCTGATCCTCAAGAATATTTTGCCCCTTATAGTTTCGCAGTAAAGGATCATCCCAAATTATCATATACTCAGAAAGCTTATAATCTTTGATTAGAGGTTCTTTGCATAAGTTTTCTTTATGCCGGCTTCAGACCTAAGGCTTAGCCCAGTTCCCGGTGATCTCAAAATTCAAAATTCATATTTCAGTAGGTTTTCAAAATTTAATGGATCACTTGCCCATATTGTCCAATCTTAAGTAATAATTTTCCAAAAAATCTTGATTGATAAGAAATTAGGACAGTTAAGCCATATGACTAAGCTTTAGATCTGAAGCTTGTATTACTTAATCCTCCGCCGTCAAATTTTACGAGCTAAATCTTCTCTAGGATCATTTATAGTCTATTTGGGGTCTTAAAGGCCTAAATAGACACAGGCCGATCCTTGAGAGTATTTAGCTTTTAAAATTCTATAATAAAGGATTAGGTAAGGGAAATGTATGCAAAGGACCTCTAAATGATGATCCTAAGCCGTAAATGACAGTTAGGGATAAATCTTTATTGTTAAATTTTACAGGCTAAATATTCTCAAGGATTACCCAGAGTCTATTTGGGCCTTAAGGCTTTTAAGTATTACTGAACAGTGGGCAAATTCTTGACTTTGTTCGTTAAATAAATTTTCTCGTAGAACCTTAAAAGCCCATTAAAGCATCACATTATTTAGTACATCTGACTTTGAGTAACATAACATTTATTCAAATGAAGATGCACTATAAAATCAAATAAAGAACAAAAAGATAACAGTGCTCAGTAATTATTCTCAGGACTACTAACTCTGGTATCCAAATGAATCACAATTCCCATAAGCAAATTTTCCCGTACCACACCGAAAAAAAAAACACTGATCACATATAGCGACACTGATTTGAAACAAGAATAGGCCTAAAAACAAATCCAATTTGAAATTCAATAGAGAAATATCACTGTAAATTCTACCAAAGTGTCGTGTTTGGTTCATGATCTTTTCTTTCGGTGCCATCAATTTTTGAAGAAAAGAACCATCAAGATTACCACACTCGTTAAAACGGAAACACTTTATAACAAGCTTCTGCTTTCATTTCTAATTAAATTTATAACAAAAATGTACGTGGTGTTGCTCGACATAGAAGAGAAGCACAGACGAAAAAAAACTATATAAAGTTATATCATTCTTCGTGTCTCTTCCGCAATCTACCCAGACAGTGTCTCACTCTTCTCACTTCACACACTTACTGGCAACCAATCCAAAAATAAAAGAACACTAAAAGTGATATAAAAGCTCACTTTTTGGGAGGGGGAAGGGAGCTAGAGGGGAAATTATAAAAATGCGAAGAATTGCAAAATTCGTGAGTTGACCGCAAAAAAAGGGAAATAACAGAAAAATTAAATGATCACTAAAAGGTTTGGAGAAATCCTGGGATTACTGAAAAAACTGGATAAAAAGACTTTGAAAAAAAATTGTTGAATGTTTAAAAAAAAAGTGGAATGATCGTGACACTGTACCTATCTCATTGATTCACAGTTGAGCGGTGTTTGCTGCTAACTGTCTACAAAATTCCCCTCGAGACTTCGAGACTGAAGATTATTTTTGATGGAAATTCCAGTTTCACTTCCGGTTTTTACACTCAAAAATTAATCACGAAAAAATCACTGATCAATAGAGTCCAAAAAAGTACATTAAATATAACCTCAGATTAATTCTCTTGAGAAATCACACCTGACAATCACGCAAGATCAGTGGAATATTTTTTCTTACTTCATAAAATTCATTCATTGAATAAAATATTAATTAACTCGCGCATTCTTGTACATTTTATCACATTACTTCATTTTTGCTCGACTCGCGATTAAATTAAGCAATTTAAGTTAAATTGGATCTATGTCTTCCACCGCATATAATATTCCCCCCATCATGTCTCTTTTCTTGAATATGTGATGTTTAATTAATTGACGGGGTGAGAAACTCGCGGAAATATTTTTGCTATAGTCATTTATATAAATAAGTTTATATAAATTTATAAGAATCACATGTGAATTTCAGTCACAGGCAATAGCACAAAAAAAAATTAGGAGAAGCGAGTAAATCTCTGCTTGTCTTGAAATAATTTCTTCAAATATTCCCAAAACACGTAATATTTTCTGGTATACGCGACTAACCACAAAATGGAAGATACTGATAAACACAACATTTGAGTAACGATTTCAATAGTCAACTGAGGAAGATCACAGAAGTGATCAGTGTTCGCGGCTGGGAGCGTTGGCAAGTGAATCTGCGAAAATTTTCGTCTGTGGTTCCCTTTCTTGAAAAATTCTTTGTGAGTGATCAACGATCTTGGCTCTTCTCACTCACTCACATTCGTCGTCCGACTTAACAATCTTTCATGAAGCCAGTCGCCAATTTAGTTAATAATAAAACATTGTGTGTTGTCTTGAAGTCAATGAACGTCTCTTCATATATCCCACATTTCCACACAATCTTTTACTTCTCCTTCATATACGATCATCTCCCGAGAATGAGAGAGCTTTTTTTGGTATATGAATGTGTACCGACATTTTTTCATATGGTTTTCATACATCCATTTAATGACCAAATGTACAATCGTATATAAAGTCTCAATGTAAATTTTGTAGGCACTACACAATGCATCCGCCGCCGTCTTAGCACTGATTTTAATCTCTCAAAGAAAAAAAATGTGAAAAATGATGTCACGGTGGATCTTCTGACGACTGAAGCTTCAAACAGATCAATTTTTCATATTTTCTTAATAGATTTAGGGCAGAATCACATTGACAATAAAATTCTCGCCGGAAACTCACCGTATTTCGTTAATTTCCGCATTTTCCTTGCAATTCTTACCCAAATTCTCTATTACCGTATTACCTTATCTCATACTCGGTGGCACTAGGTGAAAATAATATAAGAAAATTGAAGAAATAAAATGAAAATGTGATAAACGGTGAGCAAAAAAACTGTACGATAAATTTCTCTTACTACTTTATTGCATTTTCGTTTTATTTATTCAATTTTCTTATATTATTTTCATCTAGTGCCACCGAGTATGAGATAAAGTAATACTGTAATCGAAAATTTGCGTAAGTATTGCAATGATAATGCGTAAATTAACGAAATACAGTGAGCATTTTACTGTCAATGTGATTCTGCCCTTAATCCATAAACTCTTTTCAGGAAAGTTCAGGTATTTGGCTATCTATTAAAATAAAATATTGTAATGGATCAAATTCATTAAAAGCATTTAAGAAAATTAGTCTTTTAAAACTTAAGTCGTCCGAAAGTAGCGCACTTTCTTCTGTTCATTTAAAATGACTTTAGTACACTTAGTTACTAGACTTACTGGAATTTCTTCTAAAGATAAATATAACACAATAAATCTTAATTTAATACATTTTTAATGCGTTCATTGATACAAGGTAACAGCCAGAAGGTTAAATTTAAAATTTAAAACAAACAAGTTAATAGAAAACGAACTTATAGACGTTATTCATGCAAATCAGACCCATATCGTGTAAAAATTTAGATATTTTACTGGCCAAATTTAACCTTTTACTGACCGAATTTAATTTTTACCTGACCGATTTTAATTTTTTACTGCTTATTTCTTTTTATCATTCTCTCAATGGAAAATTCTATTGTCTTCCTATCGGTTATGAGAACGTGGTGTCACATATAAAATTAATATTTAGAGCAAGATAAGACAGAAAGACAGATATATAGTATGAAAAATTTCAAATGGAAAATCACGTCAAATGGAAAAAGAGACTGAGTTGATCAAAAATTTTCCCAAAGTTCTCTTAAAGGCATAGGGGAAAGCGCGCCACCTAATAATTGAAGCAATTTAATTTGCGGTTTTTTTGTAATATTTTTTTTTATTTTGTGATCATCATGACCATAGTAAACTTCTTAATGTGAAGACCCTTAAAATGTGGAGGTCTGGTGCCGTGACCTCAGGGAACCCACTTAAATCCGGCATTAGAAAGAATGTACTCTAGTGGAATAAGACGACCAGCAAGATATTATTGTTCGTATTAATTGTTTTCTGAACTTTCTGGAACCATCTGAAAACCAATTCGATCAATTTTCCATGCGTACCAACTTCGATTCTGTGGGGACACTTCCGGTAATCGCCAGTGGAAATTTATTTCACCTCAAGAAGAAAAACAAATTTTCTGTATTGCCCAGAGCTTTCGATCCGGTAGTGGTCGACTCGACTATGTTTTTTTTTCAGTCGACCACTGAAGAAGGTCCACATCCGGACCGAAAGCTTTGTGCAAGACAGAAAATTTGTTTTTCTTCTTGAGGTTAAATAAATTTCGACTGGCGATTACTGGAAGTGTCCCCACAGAATATCCATCACGCCAGCTCATTATCCAACAACTGTGATTCTTTAGCTTTTCGAGCGACTTCATGCATGCCAACTTTGTAGGCAGTGGTCAAATGCGAGGTAGAAGCAAGATAAAACTCTTGAAATAGAGCTCTTACATTAAGATCATTCCTCTAATCAGTTGCAAAGACTTTCTGTGTTAAAAATCAACAAATGGACGCTGAAAAACCACTATGAAAACTCAAGAACCAAGCAGTTAACAAAAGAATGTTCTACACTGTAAACATTCCGCAGTGGACTATAAATTGCAATAAAATACTCTCAAAATTTATTTTCTTGATTTAATTTAAATGATTATTATTATTATTTATTTGTAACCGGACAACGGATTTGACGTTATAGAAATATAAACCTTCAAATTCGCAAGTTTGCGGAACCGTACTGTATTTCATAAATTCTCAATTTAAATTTACTAACATAAATATTTTGTTCAGAGTTCCATTAACTTGAAATACTTTTAAAACCAGTTCATTGGCCTGTTGATAAACGTATAAAAATCTAATTTAAATATGCGAAGCAGAATTTTAAAATAGTACAGTAAGTAAAGTAACGCACAAAAAATTTCTTTTTAACAATATATCTTCAATTCTAATGCGAGTAAATAAAAACTAATCTTTGTGATCTCCCTCACTCATATATGCAATTTTGAAAAGATATTTATAAAACAAGAGTTATTACTAGTAAGGGCATTAACCATAACCCATAATATCATCGTTATGAGCATTTTAAAGATAATTCGAAAGATATTTATCAGTTTGATAAAATCGGTTGAATTATCTGTTAATTGAAAATACTGAATATTCATTAAACTTTCTATCTGATTCTTCAAAAAAAAAAAAAAAACAGAAAATACTAAATAAAAATTGAGCACTGTCAATACTTTTCACAAATTAAATAAGAGGAATTTCGAATTGATAAATTTTTAAATAGAATTTACAACAATTCAATTAGTTAGTAGCATAGTGTCAAGTTTGCCTATTTTCTTATTTCAATGTTTAATTTAATATGCGATCATACATTTGGGTATAAAAGCAGACAATCCAAGGTGTAGGGAGAAATAATACAATTCATGATTTTCTTTTTTGTTGCATCGCAGATCGATTTCTACAGACGATCATCATGATTAATTTAGAATATTTTTGCAAAGTAGAATCTTTTCTTTGATATACACAATCCTGAGTGCAACACTGGTTTTCTTAAACATTGACAGAATGTCCGGAAATTCCACAGGTATGATTTAATAGTTGGCTTCACCAATAAAAATAACAATGTGTGATGTTGTACGTGATGATCACACAATCACTCACAAAAACGTCACATTTCACGTGTCCTTGGCAAATATCGCTGACTTCTGAGTTCCAACCACTCTTCATTACATCCTACACAACTGAATCCCCCGCGGACGATCGAGCTCAATCACAGCGTGATCGTGGTGGGAATTATTGGTTTGATCACCACGACGATCGACGTGACTGTGTATCATGTCGGAAGATGCTTTTCTTTGCTGTATTAGTGTTTTATAGCATATTTTACTCGTCGAGAAGCCAATAAAAATTTCGCTATATGCCCAATTGCCCAGTTCAAGGTAGTTCGTGTGACTTGAGCACGTCCGGACATTCACTCTGGCAGTGCTTTTTTTTGTGCGCCACTTCGGTGTTAAAGAGAATCAGAGAAAAAAGCCCCCGAGAGACACCAAGAGGGAAAGAGCTTTCATGTGGGAATAGACGAGTAGAGGCATAATGCCCAAGAAGCATTTTATTGTCTATATTGCCCTGCAAAATTCTTTTAAGTAAGACAAAGATTATTCATGAGGTCGAAAGTTTAGTAGGGCTCTAGCTCTATGACACAAACGTCCTACACTTGAGAGAAATCCGAAAAAGTCAAAATAACATTCCGGAACTGTTAATTTTACCCTGCAGTATTGATCCGAAAACGGTGTAAATATTACCCTTTTTAGGTGTATTATGGGTTAAAGTTACCCTTCTTTCATGTTGATTTTACCCTTAAAAGGTGTAAAATTAACATTAAAAAATTTTGATATATTTTTACACCTAAAAAGTGTTAAAATTATGACGAAAAAAAGTTAATCGCAGCCTCTTTTTTTCTCAGTATAGGTTCTAATTGTGATTAGATCAATTGAAATTTTCTGATCTTATAGTTGTTCTTGTCGAGTAAGGTTTTTTGGGTAGATATAAAGGGCTCAAATAAAGCCTACCTGTCTGCAGTCCACAGATCACACCATGCTCCCTATATAATCTATATAATTGCATTCAGAGAGCTTAATGGTTTCTTCAGAACTTAGAACTGAAACTTAATAATAATATAAGCCCACAAATTTCGTTTAAGAAAGGCCTATTTCCTTATTAAGATGTATACAATTATTTTTTATTATTTGCGAGACATTATAGAACATTTCAATCTTTAAACCTTCGTGAATCATTCTTTGAACAAACTACATTCAGGCTTTTAAGACTTGTTCAGGGATCGGTTTCTTACGTATCCAATGCGCCTAGGCCGTCAATTAGATTTGGTATACGCATTACCCATTTTCTTCACTTGGGACCCTAGTGACTCAACCCTAGAGATAATGACCTACTTTACATTACAGATTTACTAAATCTTTATTTTTTTCCAGCATTTTGTCTCGAGTTTTGGATCATTAGCAGTGAGTATTGCAATGAATGAACGCTTCTTCTTGATACTTAGTTTTGTAAAGCGGTCTTTCGAATACAGGTATAGCACAGTTCCCGAATTTTTCTTTATTAATCCAATCTTAACTTAAATTTTTCCCAAAAATTGTATTTAATAAGAAATTAGAGCAGTTAAGACATGTGGCTAAGCCTTAGGTCTGAAGCCCGTGTAGCAGTCTCAAATACTTAAATTTTTGTCGATTAAGTTCCAAATATCATAAGCCGGCAAGATTTTTGAAAATTTTAAATAAGTAATTTTAGATTAAGTGTAATTTCTCTAGAAGACTTCTGAAGATCTTTGCAATCTTACTTAGAAATTCAATACCTTTGGGAACAGCGTCCTTTCTGAAACTTGTGTAATACGATTAAAGGTTTAGCCTAGTTTAGTAATGTCTCGAAATTCTGAATAAAACCAATTCTAATAGTTTTCAAAATCGAATGGATTATTTGTACTTAATCTTGCATTAAAATATTTAGTCCCATAAGGCAGCAATAACGATTTTTTAACCGTGATTCTTTTCTTCCTTTGGATTGGTGTTTAGAATCTCATTTGTACCAATAATGTTCTGTTTTCTGCAGGTTCAACTAGACTCAGAATGATTCTCGAGAATATTAAGCCCGTACAATTTGTTAGTAAAGGATTAGGTCAAGGATAATTTATTCCCAAGAACATCAAATCCATAATCCTAAATTTTCAGTGTATGATAGTTTGGAACTTAAGACTTCAATGTTCCTTGGGATTGCCATATATACTGCAAAATGTGTTTCGAGAGTTGGTCCAAGAAAAAGAAAAGAGGATGCAGATGAGACATTTTAATATGGCACCCATTTGAATAAAACATCTCCCAGCAACAAGGCATAACACATCTCTTAAGCTATCTTTTCTCCATTCTCAGCTTCCACCGCCTGTTCGTGATCGAGATGTTGGTGGTGTTTGGTGATCAAATGATCAACCATTTCCATAGTGTTCCCCAACATCATCTTTGTGCCTTCGAGAGAAAACCTCAATTCCCCCTTCGGCCTGAGATGATCATCTCGCTCACTTGTTTCACCCATGTCTCCCGGTATCTGGATGCCTTGCTGGGTTGTCTGCTTGTGTCTATATTGGTTAAATTCCTCAGGCGTCGACGTTTAATTCGCGCCGCGCAATTCGCCATCGACCTTGAACTGCTGGTGGAGAGTGAGACGATCTCACAATATGTGTAATGCACTTGTGGTGGCATTCATTCATGGCGATCTTTCACATGCACACACCCGACCTACGGACTTCTCTCGTCGATAGGCTCACACTCTCTCTCTCTCTCTTCCAAGTCTCAGTGTCGATGAATGGGGAGACTGATCTTATCTCGACTCTTGCTTTTTTTTTCGTGGATTTCCTATAGACTACAAAAAGATCACTCTCGATTGCGCGCACTCTTATGCATTTTTCCTTCAGCCTCTTAGCTTTAGACTCGCCAGATCTTGTATATATCACTTGCACCCGTGAATCCCATTGGAATGCACATTATAAATCACAGACGACAAGATAACGTAGACAAATATGAGACATGTGTCAATTAGTTCACAAGATCTCAAGATCATCACTAATTTTCGCCTGGATTGCCTTACAATAACAGCTTTTATGATCAGAGGTGAAACCTGACCTCATCCGATCTGGCCAGAATGTTATACGAGCTTCAGAATTAAGGTCCTCGACACACTTAAGACTTAAGCCGAGAGACGGCTTAGTGCAAAATGATAGAAAAGTGATTTAACCGTTATTTCGAATACAATTACGCTAAGCCGTCTCTTGGCTAATCCTCAGGTCTGTCAAGGCTCTAAGGCTTAGCTATATGGCTTAACTACCCTATTTTTTTTATCAATTACAATTTTTTGGAAAAATTTAACTTGGAATTCCATTATTAAGGACAAATAACCTATTAGACTCTCAAAAAAACAGTAAAATGGTTCGAAATTTCAGATTTTGAGACATTCGGGCGAACTGGGCTAAACGCCTAGTCTGAAGTCGGCCTTATAAAAAAGCATTTTGAGACTCATAGATAATATTATTCGTTACAAGAAAGGTCATACATGACCCCTTGAAGCATATAATGCTCTTTGATAAAGTACTTTTGGTTGTTAGAGATCTGTGAAAATTTGAAAGATCCAAACTAGTAAGTACAACAAATATGAACGTAGAAAACTGCGGCAAGATCAACATATAACTCTTTAATTCGAAATGAAAATCGGATCCAATCCGTACCCTCATTCTGCGTGTTTGGAATACAATCTCAATAACTTCTTGTTAATACTTGGGACTTCGGAATGTCTACTAACTAGAAAGGCCATAGCTACTAAATAGCGGCTCTAATTATCCGAATTTGACGATCAGTAATTCAGAGGAAAGATCTCGTTAAATTCTAATAAAACTTCCTTAAAGTCTGTTGTTGCGTGAAAATTAGAGATAGATCGATTTGTTCACTTAAATTTCAGACCCTGGTTATTTCTGATAACACTCGTTCACTTAGAAATGAGTTATGTCCTAGACACTTACGACTTAAGCCGAGAGACGACTTAGTGGAAAATGATGGAAATGTAGTTTGAAACCATTATTTCTAATATAATTACGATAAGCCGTCTCTCGGCTAATCCTCAGGTCTGTCAAGGCCCTTAGACTCTGAATCTAAATAGAATAATACCCTAGACAGACTTAGGGCCTCGACAGACCTGAAGATTAGCCAAGAGACGGCTTAGCGTAATTATATTCGAAATAATGATTAAATTACATTTCCATAATTTTCCACTAAGTCGTCTCTCGGCTTAAGTCGTAAGTGTGTCTAGGGCATTACGCCTTAAGCCGAGACGCGACTTAGTGGGAAACTGATGGGAATATGTAGTCTAAACATTATTTTGATAATGCTTATAAAGTCATCTCTCGGTTTAAGCCGTAGATGTGTCCAGTATATAACTTTTAATCTTGGTAATATCGCGTACGCGAACGGTCTTGCATTTTCTTGTAACGTCAAATCTAATTCAGAATAAAGCATTTAGACCTGAATATCAAAATAGACAAGTTTTTGCGGGAATCTTGACTTAGAATGATAGTATAAGACTAAAAATCCTATAGAGTCTTAACGATCAGTGGTCTTGCTTGAGGTTATATCGTCGGTTGCGGCTACCTCTGTCGTATCTGCATTTGTTTTGTATCTGCATTCGGTGCAAGCTTCAATACAGACGTCCCCTCTTGCGTAAAATGCTGACACAAAAGAAATGCAGATACGACAGAGGTAGACGCAACCGACGATATCTTCAGTCTTAAGCCCGTATAGCAATATCTTCATAACCGAAAGTTCTGATGAAAATAATCGTGTTTATCACCGAAAGGATAGAATATTCCTGACACTTGACGCACTCGTAAAAGATACATCTTCGTGCAACCTTCACTACACGGGCATTACCTCATACGCTGAACCGCAGAGACAGCCTAAAACCCGTTGTGACTTCCACCCATTCCAAGTTTCGGCTCTTTCGGATTTTGACGCATTCGGGGTATAAGCTTAAAGGATTTAACTGGAACCTATACTTTACAATGAGTTTAGGTAATTAGCTGAACTGTGCAATCAATGGTCCCAGTTCGTTTCATAACCGTATTCTATTTTCGATACTCCTTTACCTAGGCTATGTTTTTCTAACAACACAGCTAAGCTAAGCAAAAGGTAGCCATATACAGTAGACTCTTTCAAATTCGGGAATTTGGAACCGGAATGTCACCCGAATTAGAGAGAAATTCGGGCATCAAATTGTTTGAAATGCAACGATTTTGTTTACCTTCATACTCATATTGAGTTTGCATGCTCACATTAATTGTAAATTTCGTGAAAGTCCCTAGATAATGCAAAATCATATCACAAGTGAAATAAAGCATGGCAAATTTGAGCATATTTCCTTAATTTGATTATCATAATCAAACTTGAAAAATGTCAATAAACTTTTTTCAAATTTAACTGCTGCCCGAGTTAAAAATCAGCCCGATGTTAAAGAAGCCGGATTAGCGAGAGTCTACTGTATTCGTTTTTGTAGGGGCCGGCTGCGGATTTTGAGCAAATTCAAGATTTTAACTACCAGGAACTCTGTCATCTCTAGAGCGTGAATCAGACTTCCAAAACTATGTTGATAATATTATATTTTAAAATTAGGCTTCAGTAAAAGAAACTTAAGAAAGCTAGTTATAGTTCAATTCTGCTTGATATTTTATCCGATATTTCAGCTTGAGCCCAAAGAATCCCATGTATCACAAACATTTCAGGTCTTATAAGAGATTTTGTATATTGTCTTAAAAGTTACGAGTCGACACTATTTCTTTTGCGTTGTATAGATGATGTTTCTTTAGTGTTATGATCCCTTGAACAAAATGCTTATTTTAGAGTTTTCTGTTTTTATAGTGGATCAATGTTTTGATCATGTTGTAATCTCTAGTTTTCTAGATACAGAAGCTTCAGTACGAGTGATTATGAATACTGAGAAGTGATTTCAGACGGATTTTCTTAACCTATAATTTAGTATCATGATAAAGTCAATTACCCTTTTCATTGAAGATCACCCGGAGGTGTGATCGAGCTATCGACTAATCTAAAATGATCAAAGTGGGAAAAGATGAGATCGATGTCTTAACACAAAAACCCATGATAATTGTTCTATTTTTCGCGTGAGTTGCGTCAATCAAAATATAAATTTTATTGTGGTAATTTTATGAACTTTGCTACGTAGTCACACAATCGTCACACCGATCATTTGCGATGTATTTGCGCCAGTCTTCTCGAAGCCACTGTTCGCAATTCTCCTCTCCATCAGCCTCAAAGTCAAAGATGAATGATCTCACACTTAGAGCACTGTCTCCTAGTGAAATTCACTCATGTGCCATTTTGCTAATGTCGCGGTATTCCATTGTATACCCAATGATAATTGATATCACATTTTTTTTTTTAAGAACAGTCCGATGTGATTGTGGCGCGTGATAAAATTCAATGAATTTGCTTCAAAATTGTTGAACTCGCAGTAAAAATTCCTCAACTTCAGACCATTACAATTTCTTTTCACACACGGTGAAAATTAGCATCGTTCCATCTGCCACAAATTTTAATTAGTCCTCTCTTCCATACATTTGCAACACGATATTATTTGGGGGTAATGTTAGAGCTATGAGACAGTATATAGTGTGTATGAGAAAAAAAATGTAGGACAATGTCAAATACACATTTTAACACATTTCATATTCAAAATGGATGATATATGAAGGTTTTCTTGAAATTACTTTTTTCCATACATTCTGTGCTCTGTAGACTTGGACTGTACACCAGTGCACAATAATTTTGCAATTGGACTTTGAATGTATAACGTACAATATATTCTATTTCTTTTTATTTCTTTATTTGCTCCTATACCTCTCAACTTGGTTGGAAAGGCTAATGTTCAACACCTTGGACTTCAATTGAAGCATATCATGTATGTTACAATGTTTCTGCAATTTCTCACTCAATTAATGTGTTTGGCTAAATTGCACGAAGGAAGTGATACAGAAAAGAAATTTCTGGACCATCTTTCACACTGAGAAAAAAATTTAAATAACATTTCTTTTTAAATTAGTTGATTTGTCGCAGTGGTAACGAGATAATCCGAAGAGGTCATTAAAGCTATCTTTGTTCATCTTAATTTACATAAATCGATTCAAATTGTCAAAACAGTTAGCTTTACTTTGATTCTCTCACCGAGAGAAATCCGAAAAAGTTAAAATAACATTCCGGAAATGTTAATTTTACCCCGCATTATTGATCCGGAAACGGTGTAAATATTACCCTTTTTAGGTGTATTGAGGGTAAAAGTTATCCTTTTTCATGTTAATTTTACCCTTTAAAAGGTGTAAAATTAACATTAAAAAATGTTGATATATTTTTACACCTAAAAAGTGTTAAAGTTACGTGGAAAAAAAGTTAATCGCACCCTCTTTTTTTCTCAGTGTACCTACAAGTTCGAGTTCTCGACATAATGTTTGTCCGACTACCTTTTCGGACAATAATAGGAATAGAGACCAAACGTTTAGAGATAGCGACTTGGAGCCATCAGGGTACTCCTACATAGTTCGACTCCCCCTAAATCATGGTCCAAAAGTGGTATAATCCGTAATTTCATCCTTAAGTAGCCTTCCTTAAGTAGTAGCACAACACAAAGACGATAAACTATTTTCAATCTTCCTAGGCAATACATTTAAAATTTAAAATTTGGTACACTTAACCTAAGCTTAAAGAAAAGCATATTTTTCAAACAATTCGGGCACGTCGAGATTCTATTGAAGGGTCTCGGAACCTCTAAGAAGTGTTCCGAAGTTCGATAATTTCTAATTGAGTTACCGGTTTTTAATGACACTTTGCTCCTAGATTCCATTTGAGCGGTAGGCCCTACTTAAAGTCTGAATTAAGCTGTATTGTATAATATTCATAAAAAAAAACATTAAACACATGAAACAACTTCATTCGTTCTCCATTTATGCATATTGTAAAATCAAGGTATTAATACCGACCACACAGATCTTATGCCCTAGACAGACTTAGTGGCGAACAGTTGAGAATATAGTCTACAAATTATTTTAAATATAATTATATTAAGCCGTCTCTCAGCTTAAGTCGTAAGTTTGTCCAGTACATTACCAGGAGCGCCTTGGGTAATCTTTAGACCTAGGTATTAATTAAGGTCTTCGAGCTAAGAACCCTCTATAGACAGTATCTTTTCGACCACTTTGCCCTAATAGGGCCGTGGGCTTGAGAAGTCTAGGTTAGGCTTCCGTACTTCATTATACTTCAGTATTCTAGAAAGTTGTTTGGATTCGATTCCGAAATCTTCTGTGGCAACTTTAATATCATTGCCATGAGTAAGTATTGGAATGAACCCTGCTTATTCGATAATTTGTCAGTATGACCAAACTCAGATTACCAAACTACCTTTAAATCCAAATCACTAGGTTAGGTAAATAACTAAGTTCACTACAGTACAGTAAAGTTTCTGTATTGAAATTATTATTAAAAGTTATTTTAAAAACGCCTGCTTAAAACTAGCTTTCTTCAGGTTAACCATTACCCCAAAAAAGAGTGAAAATTACACTTGTCTTCTAAATGAATAGTCCTAAAACGTGCAGTCATTAACCTGGAAGAGGTAATTTACCCTGTGTAAAAAAACATCTACAAATGAATTGGTGTAAAATTTATTCTAAAAGATACAATTTTTAACACCTAATCAAGTGTAACTCGAATGGTAAAAATTGTTGATCATGTACCCGAACTTTTTCTCAGTGAACACTGCAAAAGATTTTAGGAAAATTGAGCTGGTGTAAGAGTATAAAAAGGTGAACTGAAATGATGTTACCAAGTTTTCAACAAAATAATAAATAACATGGAAAACGAGTAGAAGATACATGAGAGAAATTAGCACTGATTAGAATCAATGTCTTATACAAATATAGTTTGAAGAAAACATGTTCATTTTGGCGCGGAGAGCTGTGAAAGAAGGATTAACACTGCAGAATTACACTGATAAAAAAAAGTAGTAGTGTATATAGTGTAATTGTATTGGCAAAACCAAATGAATGACCTCAGTTGAACCTCCAAGTGAAAAACTGGTAATCCTTGCAAAATAGCAAAATCCGCGTGTGAACTTGAAGACGGCAAATCAAGCGAACCACCAGCATTGTTCACAGAACAACTTTGCCTCTATATCTCTCTCTCTGTCTTTCTGTTTCTCCTTCACATTTCTTCTTTCGCCTTCTTTTATAAGGTGGCCAAGAAGAAGAGAATGGCTTATTATTTATAGGAGCTGAGTCATCGTGGACATCGAAATAATTGTGAGTCGTGGCGCAAGAAATAAAATTCAGGCTTAAATATCCCACCCAATTGTCGCAATTTCAAGAAGTTCAGAAGAAAAAAAATCCAAAACTAACACATGTTTCGGGGTTATACATGAAGTTCTGGTGTCTTGTAGTCGAGACAGAGTGATAAGGGACAAGAGAAAAAAGTGGCACCGGTGTTTTCAGTTAATATTGTGCAAACATGACAAATTTCACGTTTCCGGCCCATTTTCCCGATAAAACTGGGATAGGTATATTGAAAGACTTCAGACTGAGGCCCTATAGATTTAGATTTATTAGCAAATGTTACATAAATTTGTAATTATTTGAGGAACTGAATCAAGGAAAATAAGTGGAAATGGGGGGTTACTGAATAAACAAAACCGATATCTGTAACCGTTTCTAGAGTCTTTTAAAAGATCAGAAAGGGGTCTAGGACGAGACTGTGTTTGAGTCCGATCAATCGGAGACCAATCATTCTGTCGTCTGTCTCTTCCCCATCATCCTAACATGAATCAAAGGTGACAAACCTTATATAGTCTTCAGACCTAAGATTTAGTAATATGGCTTAACAAAAGCAAATGATTGACTTGATCTTGAAAAGTAACTTAAATTACTTATTATTCAGGATTTAGACTCCTTCGGGAACTGTGCTAAACCGTCAGTCTGAAACCCGTATTACTCTCCGTTATGTGTTCAAGACAGAGGGAAATGGTAGTGCCGTGATACAACACAGGGACAGGCCATTTTCCAAGGATGAAATGGTAGTATCAAAGAATGCTAAAAAGAATATGCCCATCGGGTTTGGTAGTCGACAAGTGTAAGGTTTACAGGCCTAAGATATTTGAAGCTTAAGGGAAAACGAAGAAACATCGATTAGGGCGACTGTTCCTTGCCTTTACTTAGGATTGATTTGGAGATTTTACGCTGTCTAGAAGAGTGTTATATCAGAGCATCCGCTTATGTCACTGGCCCATGGGCTAGTAGCGAGAGGTCTTGCTTACTTGTAGTTGGTTAACCGGGTCCCGGTCAAAATCTAGTAGTCCAAATCCAAAATCCCGAAAGCCAAAATCCCGTATTCTTAATAGTGCCATAGCTGCTCCCACGATTGCATACGCTCTTGCTGGAGGCAAAGGGAAGTTTTCTGTGTCTTGGAAAACTATTCTGCACATTATCCTCCATATAATTTCATCCCTTTCAGGATTTTGAATATTTGGAATTTGGGATTTTGGCTTTCGGAAATTTGGCACATTCGGAATTTGCGTTCGGAATTTTGGTTTTCGGGATTTTGGCTGCCTCCGGGTTAACCAATACAAAGAAATTTTCAAGACAGAAAAAAGTCCACGAATTCTCTTCGGTGACTTAGAAAAAGTGCATATCCACAGGAGAGGTCTTTGGAATAAGTTACGGAAACGCCGTGATGTATGCAGAACATTTTTGACGCTTTTTAGCCTATTTTCAACGCGAATAGTTCATAAGAAATGGGCTTCAAAGTTACCACGTAAAAAACATTTGCATACGTTTAGGAGCATTTCAATTTTTTTTTTGTAAATGAGCTCCCAACAGTAGCAAATTCTTTCAATCCGTTTTCACTTAAGCCGGAACTGCCTATACTTCCCTATAGTTGAAAATTTCAATTTAGATGACCGAGAACGACTGTTTACAAGTTAGGATAAAGCCGGAGTTTGCCGTATGTGTGTCCATATGCCAAAAGACTGCTTAGCGAAAAATAATGATTAATCTACATTTCGAGTAGTTTCCCACTAAGCCATCTCTCGACTTAAGTCATAAGTCTACCTAGGGCATTACGCTCCGGTAATACAGACTTCGAACCTAAGGCTTAACTTTTCAAATTTCTTATCAGTCAATATCTACTGCAAAAAAATTGACGTAGAATTGAATATTAAAGATATTAGACTCTGAAAACAAAATAAAATTTGTCCTTATTTAGGATTTTGAGACTTTCGGAAACTGGACTAAACTCATCCAGAAGACAGTGTAACGTAGATTCCTATTTAGCTCAGCCTAAGCCCCGCCAATTTACCGCAATTCACAATTGACCGAAAACCGTTCATTATATCCTAAAATATGTTTCATTCTTATATCTGTTATCAGTCAAGAAATTCTGAGCAATATTTTGAGAAAACAATGCTTCATCTCGATGGTACAAAATTTTATAACCGTAAAAATTTAGATTGTACAAGTTTTATGAGAGTTTTAAGCGTGTTTTCGGTTAAGGAAATAGTTTGAGGAAGTTATAAACGGTGATGGCCGTTTCGGAGGCAAATTTTCTCCTTCCTTAGCTACGGAAAATTCGGAAAAAATTCTTGGTGGTGGGATTCTTAGTGGGAAAGCGAATGGAAGAGTTACTGGAGACGTCTGTAGTGCAAATTGTGGTAACAAAGAATTGTGACATTTTTTTCCCGAATTTTCCGTACCTGAGGAAGGAGGAAATTTGCCTCCGAAACGTTGTATGAGAGAATAAAAGAGAAGAAAGTATAAAGGTCATCACCGTGTATAACTTCCTCAAAGTTTTATGTGAGTTTCTCACTCGAAGGCATATCCCAGTGTCAAATGATCTACAAATTCTAAACAAGCAATTTTCGTGTTTTTTATCCAATAAATCATTTTCCATTAATGTTCAATCCAAAGTCAAAATTTTCACAAAAATATTGTCTTATAAGAAAGTAATGAATCTAAGCCAAATGGCCAAGCTTTATGTATAGTAGAGGTTTAGACCAGTTTCCTAATATCTCGAAATTCTTTCCGTACAGAAGTAGATCTTGAAAAATTCGAAAATCTATTTGAAGATCCAAAAAAGACACTTTCTTACTTCTTGATAATTCCGCAAGGTGGATGAGGTACATCCTGTTCGAATTTCGAAGTGCTCAAGTGTCAAAATGTGACGGTCTTCATATTGTTGTGAGGAATAAAACAGAACAACGTTTACTGTTCTTGTCCCATTACTCAATCACTCCATAATCACTAAGTAACTCTTTTGCGAGCTTTTTAGTGTGATATTTGATAAATTTTCCCCATCTTGTTCGAAAATTTAGTATGAAAATTCGAAATTGAATTTGAATTCTTCGAACTTCAACGACTTTTTGTGCAAATAGATTTCCATTTATCTTTCATCCAAGACACTATTGGAATATCTCCAAACGTTTGTCACTTTTTTCGAAATTTTCCTTCAAATTTGTAAAAAAAAAACAAGTATTTGCAACTGATTTCTTAGGAGTAAGAGTCTAATATACATTTCTCTGAAGAAAAATCTCAAAAATTTCTGAAAACGATTTAAAGCGGTTTACTACCATATCCGAAATGTTCAATAACTCATTAACTTCGCCTTGTGACAGAATTTTTATCGCGACTTTGTGCCTTTTTTTCCTCACTGTGTGTCACAAATGCACTTGATTGCAATTGAAAAATAAAAACCACAAGGTACTACGCACCATTCATTGGAAAATGTCATTGCCAGTAGAAATAAAATTACCTGGAAATTGTTGTTTGAGATGAATCCGTAGAGGATATTCAATTGTAGGTAATCCAATCAGGTTGAGACAGGAGCATCCTATCATATCCTCTAAAGATGTCCCCTTCCTCTCCAAAATTTTAATTCTTTGCCCTCATTCTGCAGCACAATGAGGTGATTTAGCCAATGTCAGTTGCAAAATGATTACCATGGAAATTATCTGGAAGGACAGAGAGAATATTTTTCATTGTTTTGTTGGGAAAAAAAGCCATTCACATAAATACGTCGCATTTCAATACCAAGAAATTGATATTGAGTCCGTTTTCCATTAGTTTTTTTTTGTATATGGCATTTGTGGGGATAGAAAGTAGGTGACACGATGTTAAGTAACAATAAATAAGTTCAGTATTTTCTTATCTTGGCTATTTTCTTTCTAAGAAAAGTTTTATGGATAATCAAACCTTAGGCATTGTTTTCTCCGAAAAATTAATAAGTAAAACCGACTCATCCGTGTTTACGAGGTCGAATTGAGACAATTGGTTGCAAAACAGCGAGAAAAGGGGGTAAAAATTTTAAATTAGTTTTTAATGGAGCCAAAAACGAAGAGGTCTCCAACAGGTACATTTGCAACAATGTTGTAATTGGTGTAAAGAGTTATAAGCAGAGACGGAAGGCATAAGCAACAAAAAGAACCAAACATTATATGGCTTCATCATACGTCTTTCTAACCACATTTGCTTTGGATGTTTTTAATTGTGTATTTGTCTGGAATATTAATTAATATTCCACTGAGAATTTTAATGTCTTCATTGTGACGAACGTTTTGTCTCTGCGACAGCTTAAGAAGGAGTTCTTGGGAAGCACAAACCAAGGAGTGAATGTATCAGGAATATCCAGTTTTGTCATGCAGTTGGGTTGTTGTACAATGAAAGGGAAAAGGAAGTGCAATTAATTGGCTCGATCGCGATCTGATGAGGGATCTCCCAAGAGAAATGAAGTGATCAATGTTGAACTTTTCAGTTCAATCTACTTTCTGACGCGCGCGATCATCAGACACAATTCCACCACAGATCGCATGTCTTGATATTCATTTATTAATTACATGATATTTTCTTTCGTCTTTTTTGCCTCTCTTTTTTTTTATTCATTTCATTATTTGCTGTCTAATGTGTGTATTTGTTGGCCTCTTATACACCTTATTTAATTTAATAATTCTCTTAGTTCTAGAGCCTTATGTACTTGTGTGGTAGATTTTGCGCGCTTACCCGACTTTTATATCTCAGTAATATTTCTTCTTCCACTTTTTGACGAGGTCCAATGAGCACCATACCAAAGCTAATGCGACTGAGACACCTTTTGAGCTTTAATTTCATTCAACCTCCCCTTTTTTTCACTCCTCACTCTCCCCCCCCCCCTCTTACACCTTCCCAAACCCAATTTCCGTGGCGCGTCCATGAAAATTTGGACGTTCCAAAGAATTACTTAGGAACGTTGCGAAACAGTTGATTTTTGCGATTAGCGATTTTAGGACAACATTTTTCGTGATCACTCAATCCGTCCCCGTTTTACTGTGAAATCACAAGTATTTTTATTGCAACACGTACGCTTCAAAAGAAAAAAAAATATTCTCATGATAAAGACCACACACATCTTTATCGCGAAATCCAACTAAATTCGTCATTTTACAGTCAATTGACGCGACAACAAACTTCCGGATATTGCTATGGTTGGGAATTTTTTGTCGTCTTCAGTTGTTAGCGTATGTGACTCTACTATTTCTCTAATTCCAAAGAGCAGAGATTTTATGTAATCTTTCGATTCTGAGATAAATTCAAAAACTGACCCCTTGCCTTCACTGATAAAAAAAGAGACTACGATTAACTTTTTTTCCTCATAACTTTAACACTTTTAGGTGTAAAAATATATCAACATTTTTTAATGTTAATTTTACACCTTTTTAAGGGCAAAATTAACATGAAAAAGGGTAGCTTTAACCCCCAATACACCTAAAAAGTGTAATATTTACACCGATTTTAGATCAATACTGCAGGGTAAAATTAACATTTCCGGAATGTTATTTTAACTTTTTCGGACTTTTCTCAATGTTAACCCTATAGGCCACAGAGGCTTTCCGGTGACCTAAAAAAAATAATTTATTCTGACTCTTTAGAGGAAAAAGAATCTTCAGTCAGAAAATAAAATTTTCTTTGTGGATCGTTGATAACCCACTAGGCCCTCAAAAGCTTAAAGTTTACGCAGACTTAAGGAATAGTCTGAAGATGACTTATAGCGGCTCCCTGTCAAAATCTCAAAAGCCAAAATATCGAAGAGCTAAAATCCCGAATTGGTTGACCCTTTCGTGATTTTAGCTCTTCCGAATGATTCAGACCGATACTGGATCATTACCATTAGTCCATTATGGATTTATCTCTTTGAGATTTTGACTGCTTATGTACACAGAAAATCGAGATGAAATTGGCAGGTTGAATTCCATTAGTTGAATTGAACTAGTTGAAATTTCGAATTACAAACCACTAAAAAAATCAACTTTCAATTGAAAAGGAATCATTTAGATTGCAAAACTAGTAAAATTAAATTCTCGGTAATGGCCTACGTACAAGAAATAGTAGTAATAATTACTATAACAGTAATAAAATGAAGCAACAAAATGGTATAAACTTCATTCAACTGACTGATTAAAATTGCCACGATTATCGCGTGTAATAGAATCAATTCGATTTTCGAAGTAATTTTTCAATCGATTATCGCAGCAAAAAGTTCAACTTTCAACTAATTTCGTTTGAATTTTCATACTAAATTTTCGAACAAGGTGGTTAAAATTTACCAAATATCACACTAAAAAGCTGGCAAAAGAGTTACTCAGTGATTATGGAGTGATTACATAATGGGACAAGAACAGTAATCGTTGTTATACAGTTTTTTTCCTCACAACAATGTGAAGACTATCACATTTTGACACTTGAGCACTTAGAAATTCGAACAGGATGTATCTCGGCCACGTTGCGGAATTATCAAGAAGTAACAAAGTCTCTTTTTGGATCTTCAAATAGATTTTCGAATTTTTCAAGATCTACTTCTGTACGGAAAGATTGTGAATATTGGCTCAGCGGGATTTCGACTCACTCACGGTTTTGACCATCCGGGTTTAGGACTCATTTTGAATTTTGGTTTTGCTGGATTTTGACCCCTTCTAAATTATGGTTTTTCGGAATAACGATCCATCTTTAAATCCACAAGTAGATTTTGAAAAATTCGAAAATCTATTTGAAGATCCAAAAAAGAGACTTTCTTACTTCTTGATAATTCCGCAAGGTGGCTGAGGAACATCCTGTTCGAATATTTAAGTGCTCAAGTGTCAAAACGTATCGGTCTTCACATTTTTGTGAGGAAAAAAAAAGAACAAAGAAGCTTACTCTTCTTGCCCCATTATTTAATCACTCTATATGCACTGAGTAACTCTTTTGCCAGCTTCTTAGTGTGATATTTGATAAATTTTCCCCATGTTGTTCGAAAATTTAGTATAAAATTCGAAATTGGATTTGAATTTTTCGAACATCAATGACTTTGTGCAAATAAAGTTGCATTTACCCTTTATCCAAGACACTATTGCAGAATCAAAATCTACTTACGTTTGGGCTCAATACGGAATTTTGACTTTTCGGATTTTCAACACATTTTGTATCTTGGATTTTCGGGACTTTCAACTCTTTTAAATTTAGGATCTTTTGCATATCGATTCATTCTAGATATTGGATCTTCGGGGTATCTATCCATATGGAATTTTTCGCTTTTCAGGATTTTGATCCCTTTTAAATTTTGACTCTTCGGCATTTCGATCTGTTCCATACTTTGACTCTTCGGGATTTTGATCACTTCTGAATCTTGGCTTGGGATTCTTGAGATTTTGCCCCTTATAAATTTTGGCTACTTGAAACATCGATCCATTATGGATCTTTGCGATTTTGCTGTTTTGCTGATTTTGAATCCTGTTTTTCCGGGATTTCGACCCGTTTCGGCCCCTTTTGACCACTTTAAAATTTTGGCTCTTCGAAATTTCGATATATTCTAGGTTTTGGCTCTTGAGAATTTTGATAAAATTTTAAAAATATCATGTCCTGTTTCAAAAACGTTTGGCAGTAACGCCATTATGTTTCAGCCATAACAGTTTGATTGAACACATCGCTTTCAAATAATTTTAAATACATTCTAATGGCTTTCTCTCCTGAAATATGCACTCCAACATTAAATTTTTCCAAAGAATCATAATCCTTTTATATTTGTGTTGAATTCTATATATACAACACTAAAACGATACTTTTTGTTTTGAAATAGAAGAAAAGCATTCCTTATAAAAATTCTTCAACCATTTATTTGAACTTTATGTTTCTCAAAGTAGATTACCATTTGTTCAGTTCGAGCAATCTGATAATTTTCATCGCTTTCATTGAAAGTGGAATTTGTCGCGACAATTCTCGTTATGTGGCACTTGAAGTCACAGAAACAGCTCAGTGAATGACGCAAATGATGTTGTCAATTTTTCAGCGAATTCCAGAGTGAATAATTGCAACATTTGCAATTTATTGGTATCATATTGCTGGTGTATGATTAATTTTCCGAAAACTTTTAAGTCTCTCAGGAGTTTGCCGTGAAATTGCAACATTTTTCATCTCTCTATACTTAAAAGAGTATCACCATGGAACAATTAATTTTCCATGTTAATTTCTACTTTGATATTGACGTCAAATGGTAATTGTTTTCACTAGGTAACTCAAATACACCATAGACTGTCTCTGGGTGATGTGAAATTCTACAAAAATTGCGATAAAGATTGTAGTCTTTTGAGAATAGTGATTCTTATTACAGTATTCATTAAATTTAAATTTAAGGATTACACCACCTAACGGATTTCCGAAAAATACAGTATTAGACACGTTAAAAAAAAACTAATGTTACCGAAAAGAACCATAAGAAAGCTAGTGATGGGCATTCCAGTAGTAGTTAAGATTGTTAGAAGAGTGAAGATAAATTTGGAAAATTTACAATTTTGAATAAATCTAGTGGATATTAAAGAAAATTGGGACGTTTAAGCATGCAGCGGTATATCAAAATACTATCCCAAAAAGCAAAATATCCACCTTATAGATCCAAGACTTTGACAAATTTTTAATGCACCTTTAAACGACTTATAATGGGAATTTTGTGATTAAATTATTATAGAAACAATTAGGCCCCTTAAACCACTTTATATGTAAATATAGAAGAATCTCCGGTGATATCCAGTAGATTTGAAGTCACTTCACAAAGAAAAACACTTCTTCAATTTTGCCCAGAGCTTTCGGTCCTGGATATGGACCTTCCTCAATGGTCAACTAAACTAGTATTTTGTACTTTAAGAGGATCGGTATTTTGTGTAACTCTGGGCAAGATTGAAGAAATGTTTTTCTTTGTGAAATGACTTTAAATCCACTGGCTATCACACCAGTTCTTCATCAAATTATAGCTATAAGTGGGTTATAAGAATTTTGGTTCTATAATGCTTTGATTAATGAAATGCACAAAACAATAAAGAGAAAAATTGCTGCTTCGGATGTTTCCAAAAAGAATGCACAAGAATGCTTGTCATAAAAATTACAGTAAAATTATTTGAAAGACAATATTAATAAAAATTGAAGCTCTTAACTCTTTCGCGTCTTTAGGGTAATGTCATGACTCGGGGAAAAAAGTTTTTTTTTGGGTATTTACATTAATTGAAATCTATCTGTTCGTGCACGACATCATAATAGAAGGATGTAAGATTCTTGGCTCATTTTCTCAAGACTTCAGTTAGCTTTCAATTAATGTAAATAGCCAAAAAGAAACTTTTTTCCCCGGGTCATATATGACCCTAAAGACGCGATAGAGTTAAATCTTTAACATTAAACCTATCGACCGTTTTTGATCGTTTCTTTTTTTCTAGCGCGCTCGGTCAAATGACAGACTGTTGTAGGGTAGGATACTTAACAAATTTTTCATGGGAAAGATGAAAAAATTTAAAATTCAAACACTGAAAAATATATTAAAAGCATATTTTAAGATTTCATAAAGTTTGAAAGCAACATTGTACCGTTTTTTTTAAATGTGTTAATTTTAAAAAGTTTTTAAACCTGTAAATTGGACGAGTCTTGGTAGGTATAGTCTTAAGAATGATTCATCCTAATACGGTTTTTAGACCTAGAGTTTAATTTAATTCACAAAGGCCCTCAATTTTTGAAAAGTATGCAATCAGTGAGATTTTTCACAAAACTAAGTTAACGTTCAGTGAAACTAGCTTAGGAACTAGAGTAGTTAAGCCAAATGGCTAAACTTTATGGTCTCTACATACTATTGAAATATATGTTCACATTTAGTAGTATAAAATAAATTTTCACGGCTTTTTCTACGGAAAGGACATTAGGTCCTAAGACCGTTTAGTGGATAATGGAAGAAAGAAGTTTATTGTAATAAGTAGCAGTTTTACAAATGTTACTGCGGTGTCACATATAAGATTAATACTAAGAGGAAGAAAAAACGGAAAGAGAGGTGTATAGTATGCAAAATTTCAAAAGGAAAATCACGTGTGTCAGAAAGAGTACACTCTAGTGGAGTAATACGATAAGTAAGATATTACTGTTCGTATTAAATGTTTTCTGAATCGTATTAATTGTTTTCTGATTCGTATTAGTAGCTTTCTGAATCGTATTACAGGCAAATCGAGCAATTTTCCATGTTTCGAGTGAAAAACGAGAGAGAGGCAAGATAAAACACTTTCTATCTATTTTTGGCATTATCGCACTTCAGAAAGTATTAATCTTATATGTAAGATGGTCATTAAACTTTCAAAAAGAAGGACAAGAAAGCTTAGGGGAAAGCATGCTACTTTCGGACGACTTAAGCTTTGAACGAGCTTTTTTAACACGTTTTTAATGAATTTTATCCTTTATAATATTATAATCGAATAGCTAATCCAGAAGGGATATTCTGTAACAGTATGACAACGTCATATGACAAATTTAAAAACGTTTATGTGGTAAATTTGGAAAAGGTAATCAAAAATCAGAGTCATATCAATTACTAAGAACTTCATGAAGCTCCTAGCAATGCCCATTTAATTTTCACTGGATTTGATGTTGTCCTTCTTACGAATTTGCCATGAAAATTTGCCATACGACATTGTCATATTGTTCATATGACAAATTTTAATGGCATATTCGAGAGTAAGATAAACTTAAATCCCAGAGATCATCAAATTGTTATTGCAAGCAGCACTATGAAGGTTTTAGTAACTGATATGAGAGGGATTTTTGATTATTTCTTCAGCATTTACCACTTAAAGTTTTAAATTTGTCATATCATGGCATTGTCATATTGTTACAGAATACCCCTACAGGTCCTCTTATTACCTAAAAACGAAAATTGAGTAGTCCGAAGTTTAAGATGTTCGAAGATAGTACGATTTCCTCTATACATCGTCAGTAAAATTGTAAATCTTAACGAAGTACTGTTAAAATTTAAATTTTAAAAATTTTAATGATAACGCCACCTAACGGATACTGAAAAAAGTTCAATGGTTTATTTAGTTGAAATATTTCAAGAATTTATTTTCCCCATTGACAACGAGTAAAAAATACAAGAATTCAAGCATACTTTCATCATGAAATTGAAATTTTATTTGAAAAAAAAAACGCCCTCACAAAATTACTAATTAAATTACAATAGCTGTGCTTTCTCATCAGTGAGTGATTTATCATTCTAAAACTCCATGCCCACACATCTTCCTGATGCAGATCATGCCTTATCAAGGGGAATTCTATGTGTTTGAGTGATAAGTGAGGCAGTCTTATATTTTCTTGTAACATTGGGAAATTCCGCCCCCTTGGCCTCCATGGCATACAAAAGCTTTATTTTCCTGCCGCAATATATGTAATCCACTACATAGTGAATAAGTATGAGTATCAGTTGTGGGTGACCGCAGTGAAAATCCCTCAATGTTGGTGAAATTCTCGAGAAAATTGTTAAATAGAATTTTTTTTGGGTGGTAAAAGAGAGAAAGAGAGTGCGAGAATAGCATGAGAGAGAGGTAATTGACTAAATGGTGTGTTATTCCACCGAATGACGTCAACTAGCCACAAGCTTTTTCCAAAGCCATTCATGCCACTTCGGGTGGGTGGAAGGTGGAAAAGCTTTCACGCGCTACATCCAGTCACGACGCAATAATCTTTCTTTTTTTTTATGTTTGTCGCGCAATATTTCAAATTGAACGTAGTTTTGCATTGAGAAATTTCTGGAATCTTCTGAGAGGCATTTTTTGTTTTTGGTAAATCACCAGACAAGCCTAAAGACATATATCTTGTGTGATTAAAGAATGCATCTTAAAATACAGTTTGCGCGTTCCATTTATCCAAATATTTTGTATTCTATGTCTGCTAAAGTAGTGGAAAAGAGATAAAATATCCGGTAGATAGGTGAAGAAGGAATCTATCTACACGGTGTTTTATTTTTCTTTATCTTTTTTTTAATTTTTCTTACTTCCCGAAAGGGTTCAATGGATTCTTCTTTTGCGTGATCTTTTCTACTTAAGCCTCTTTTTCACATATGAATGAATGCCTATGTTTATGATGTGAAAACGTACACTTAGTTTTAGTTTAGAAAAGAGGAAATTGCTCAACACTTGGATCTTTTTTTGCAAACCAACACCGTCTTAATGTCAAAATCCTTTAAAATTATCAAAAAAAAGAATTATTGCACTCAAGTAAAGAGTGAAAGACAGAAAGGTATTCGTTAGAACATTTTAAAATAATAAAGTTTTAAGTAGCACTTTACGCCATTTTCGTTTTCTATACTTTACTACTGCATTTTTCTTTGACTATGTAACAATTTCGGTCATATGTATATGCAGAGAATTTATCTAGCTTTATTTTTCTATTAAAAGAAAATTAAAAAGCCTTACATTTAAATATAAAATTGTAAACAAATAAAATAAAAGTCGACTTTTCTGTCAGTCGAGTTAAAGTCGAGGGAGGGTGGGGCAGCTTCAAGCGGCATAATCTAATATATATTTTTGTAAGGAAATGTGTGACTTAAAACTAGCTATTCATTAAAGTCAGATCCATTAAAGGAACATGGAAAAAATATGAAGTGCTCGAAGCCTGAGTCAGTGCGAAGCGTAAAAGCCTTCCCCTATTGACAAAAGCGTACCATAAAATAAACAGTGCGACTCTAGTAGTGTCTACACATTTGCTTCTTATACTCATATTTCTGCAGTTAATGTTCTTAACCAAGAAGAAATAATTTAAAAGTACGACAATTATCTGGGAATTTTACAACATTTTTCAATAGTTTTAAGATTATAAATCAGTTATGCTTTTGGATTCGTACTGTATAACAAGGGGCTGGCAATAACTCTAAAAAAATGTATCCATGATTACAGTCAGGGGGTGACATTAGCTCTGAACAATGCGACCGGTTTTAGTGTAATTTTTACCCTGTTTTCATACACGTTTCACGAGATATCTCCGAAACTACGTAGGTTGCTAATTTGGGATTTTCGGTTGCTCCGTCGTTATTAAATTGGATTTTATTTTGCATTAGGATTATTTGCTATTTCATTCTACAATGACAGAAAATAGCTAATAAACTCAAAAGTTTTTTCGGCTCGCTAGAAACATATGGGAAGCAGGAAATGTCATGCACCTGATTGCAGTATTCGTTTTTTTTTTACTTACGTACACAATTCACGGAATATAATATTTTCAAAACACTTATTTATATTTATTTTGATGTACTAGGCTATTTCTGCCATTCTGTACATTCTGTACATTGTTCAGTTTACAAATGTATTGTCCGGTTTACAATGTTTCTTGTAAAATATTCATTCAGATACTTCAGTCATTTGCACCGGGCGGGATTCGAATTCACAATTGTGACAGTCGAATTGGGGATTACACCGCCCAGCCGAACGCTCTTACCGATTGCCCCACGGACCTCTCCGTTCCCAAAACAATTCAACGTTTCTGGCTAACTTCTCAAAATTAATTTGACTTTATTTTCTATTGGTATACTGAGAGAAATCGGAAAAAGTTCAAATAACATTCTGAAAATGTTTATTTAACCCTACAGTATTGATCAGAAATCGGTGTAAATATTATGCTTTTTAGGTGTATTGGGGGTTAAAGTTACCCTCTTCCATGTTAATTTTACCCTTAAGAAGGTGTAAAATTGACATAAAAAATGTTAATATATTTTTATACCTAAAGTGTTAAATTTACGAGGAAAAAAATTAATCGCAGTGTACGTTTAGCTAATTCATCCAACCATATTGCAGAAACAGATAATGAACTCAAACATTTTTTTTTACATTGAGAAACTATGGTAAACATAGATGTCATACCCCTGCTGTGAAATCTTAAATTATATTGATTTTTTTTAATGTAATAATTTAAAAAAAAAAAACCAATTTGTACACACAAATTAAAAAATAAATAAAATAATGAAGGAATTATATCTATTGGCCTCGGAGGTTAAAAAAGTCCGTAAAGACGACGATGGACGTAGAGAAAATTTAAAATTCCATAACTAATTCATTCGATATAAATAGTGTAAATAGGTAGTGTAAACACTTTACTAGTGTAAAACCGCATTATTTACACTAATTCAGGTTTTTGAACTCTTGTGGTTTTATGATTTAAACAATTTTGGTCAAAAGTGCGTTTTAGTGTAGCTTTTCATTATTTTTAACTTAATTCTAGGACCTTTTCATGAAAATTTGTAGCACTTTCATTATACAATTGTGACTTGCATAAAACTTGCTGATATGAAATTTATTCACGTTATTAGAGTTGCACTGTAACTATACTAAAATACACAAAAAATTGTTTAAATAATTTTTTCAAGTGTAATAAATTTCTGTGTAAAAAGTTTGTAATTTGTTACGTCCCCTTTCCACACAAAAGTCACGCTTCTCTTGTCAAATTGTAAGGTTCTTTTTCCAAAGATTTTAGATGTTACACGATTTTAAAATTCTACACAAAAATAACCTTTGTGTAAGTCAATATTGAGGGCTATTTCAAACAGATATTTTCTAACTTTTTTTCAGTGTTTCCTACTAAAAAGAATTACAAGTAATATCAACGAAAATTGTGTAAAAATCTCATGCAATAGTCAATGATTTTTGTACTGTTTATCGCTTGTACTCCAAGAACTGATGAGTCAAGAGAATTTCTCGAGACAATGAGTCAAGTAAAATAAGGAAGTGATTCATCAGTGAAAGAAATTGCGAGGAAGTGACACATTCTACCAATCTGCACGACAAAAATATCTAATTCCATTCATTTTTTTTTTGGTGTAAATTTTAATCGCATTCACATAAATTTCCAATTAGAAAAATAAAAAAGGGGAAAAGATTGTAGGCGTGAAATTTCCAAGACTGATTTTAATTGCGATGAAGAACAAGTTGATTCACCCAAAAAAAAAAGAAACATCCCATTTAGATTGAGAAATTTTGAATGGGGAATGGTGAGTGTATGTGCAACAAAAAAATCGTTAGTGTAGAAATGATGAATAAATATAAAACTTTTTGAAATATATTTAAAAATTATAAATGTGATGGAAAAAAAAACGTTCAACCCACCGCATTTTTGTGAGAGCAAAAGAAGCAAATAAGCTCAACCATATGTGCTTTGCTCCAACGTCGTGCTGACGTCAACCCAGAGTTATGCAGTAAATTTTCAAAAATACCGTCTTGGTCATTCTGAATTCCATACACTACTCACATATCCCAACTACAACACGGCACACTCATGAGTTTATCTCATAGGTAGTCACTACACATTGCAAAATCACTTCACAGCTTAACTTTTGGTAATGAGGAGGAATAATTTGTAAGAACCGATTTGAAGCACTGGTAGCCGTTGAATGGCAACTGGAGAAAATGGTGGAGTTGTCTTGAAAGTGCTTTTTGAAATTTATAAAAAAAAAAAAAGAAAAAAAGAATCCAGGAATGGTCCTCTCCGATGCGTTGCTGTCAGATTGTGAGTCAGGGAGAGACTAAATGGTGAAATAGAATCTTTGTTGAGGCATCACCCAATACGTTTGTATTCAGTAGTACGCTGTTGGGAAAATTTTCTCCACCGCCGCATCAACCGAGCAACAGCACCGCGCTTACTGACTCTAATCATCATTTTGGGGGGCGCTATATTGCGATAATACAGCCACAATATACACAAGAGAGGGGAATAATGTTTGTGAGACAAAAGTATCACATCTCTTTCAGTCTGACACATCTTCAGGTTTCTCTGCCCCCCTACAGAACCCCATGATCCAGAGTGAGATGGGATACCCAGAGAGAGAATGCCTTGAATTCTTCAGGCATGTTTGAACTCTCCTATATACCCCACAGTATTCTTTTTTTCTCGTTGAAATTGTTTGCAAATGTGTGTGAAGGAGAGGAAAATCCCAATGGTAGTTTAGCGCTTGCGTGCCAATGCGCTTGGGGTATACCCTACCCTTTCCCAATACCCAATCTCTCTCACTCGCGCACATCCGTCAATGCTTTTCCTACCCATCATCATCATCATCCGCAAGAAGAACTTTCGTACTCACTCCCGTATATACATTCGGGCTACCCCACTGCGTCTGGTGGGGTAGGGTTTGATGGACGACGTCGGGCCAGGAATGAGGACGGACGCAGGGTTTTGCGTCTAGACTCATAAGACCTTGTATGTGTGTTCTTTAGCAAAATCTCATTGCCATTTTCGCTGAATCTACCCATAAAACACATATGAGATTTGCTTTTATATTATTCTTGTACATAGACCTCGCCTGCCCCCTCTTCGCAGCCGTAGTGACTCATGCGCAATTTTACGGACCCACCATTCAACAGTGTAGAAAATGTGGATGTAAGAGTAAATTGGGACGAGTCCCGAGGGCGACGAACCTGGAGGATATTGGTTTTCCCCGGATCTAATGAATATTTCTATCGGTAGGGGTTGGGATTGGTACTAGAAAACCTAGGTCTAGTGGGACATCTTGAAACAGGTTTGTCGTTGACCTTTTGGCGGTCGTCAAAGTTGGAAAAAAAAATTACGTCTACTTCTTTGCCATGGTATTAGTAATGCGGAAGGTATTGGTTGCTACCCAGACTTGTCGATATAATCCCCCCCCTCTTCCTCCGTTTTTCGAACTGGATAGTATCCCAGCATCCCGGAGTTTTTGTGTGCCTGTATTGGTGCGAGCTAGCAAGGAGAGGAGATATTTTGGGGCATCACACCCGTGAAATAGGGTAGGTTAGGGATTGCGACGTCGCGACGGCTGAACCCCGTAACAGTCTATCTCCACCCCGACCACCTCTGTCTCCGTTGCGTTCACGAGGGGTCGAACACTCGCCAAACTTGCGTCAACCCTCCAAGTCGGGTCGTTCCCTCCAGTCATCACTGCGGCGTTTTTTTTTCTCCCTATTTTTTTTTTTTTTTTTGGGAGGTGGGGAGCATTTTCTGGTTGGGTAAGGTATGGGTGCTCAATTACTGCGTAGGAGACTCAAATGAACTTTGGACTGAGGGTGATGTTGTGTGTATTTGGTTGTCAGAAAATGGGGGTTTGAGAGAGTGTAATGCACCCATTACGCGCGAAAATGAAGGGCGATTCAGGAGTTTGCAAGTCTGCTGTGTGCAAAAAAAAAACCGTATATACCCTTACCCCTATGTCGAATGCGATAATTCCAGACGCCAGACAGACTGAATGCCTCAAAATTGAGGTAGTACTATCATTTAAAAAAAAAAGTTTTTTTTTTCTTCTTCATTTGGACACAAGATCCACGTCAATCTCCCCTGGTTGTTCTTCCTCTTTGGTCCCTCTGTTCCACTTTTTCCCGTGTTAATGAAGTGCGTGAATGCACACAGTGGGGAGGGTTTAAAAGAAGTCTCTTCTCTTTTTTTTGTGCTTACGATCATCCTAAATTAAATTACACGTTTTTGGCGACCAAAGACGTGGCCTCTGCCTCTTTGTGATCCATCAGAGTATTTCTTCAAAATTCACCGGAAGAACTTATATAAACTTTCTACCTTTTCCCACAAAGTCTCCAAAGAGACATTTGAAAGACGTACCATGGTATTTTTGATATACAATATTCATATGACACGGCAATTCTGTTGAAGAAAAACTCTCAAACAAGAGGGTTGTTTACCTTGACTGTACTTTTCATTCTAATTGTAACGTGAAATTAATAATTTTTACCCGAAATATAAATTGTGGTTGAGCGAGGGAGAGTAAGGGTAAAAAAAAGGGTTTAATGCCCTCCATGGATAATGATGGGTTCCTTATATTGAATCCCCATATATATACTTTTTGATTCATGTTTATTCACTATGTTTTCCCTCACCGACGCACGGGTGTTTTTTATGGCCTGGGGTTAATATGATATAACATATTTTAGTGGTAAGAAATAAAAATCTATATATGCAAAAGAAGGCATATTGTGAGACCAAAAAGGAACAAAGTAAAAAAAAAAGGCCCTTCAAGACATTTATGACACCATGTCAATAATGAAGTAAACAATGCAGGAAGTATTAATCATTGTGACATGATGATCGTATTGTTATTGCATCGAGGGAATATCTTGACTTGTAATTTTCCCTAAAAATAAAATAAATTAGAAGAGGGAATAAGAATTCTCAGTAATTCTTTCTCTTTTGCCTCATCTGAGTGTCAATTCCAAGCTTAGTGCAGGTCTTTTGATCGAAGTCACGAGGCTCAATCATCGTAAAACCCGAGAAAGATTACTATTCTTACTAATTTAATAAATAATAAAATTGATGCCAAACTATGAGGGCACATCACTTCAAACCACAACAAAAAGTGGGATTTAATTGAAAAAAGAGAGAAATGCTGATTGTGTAAATCATGGTGGACCAGGATATTTGATTGATGACATCATACTTCTTGCATTGACGGTTACGAATCACCAGCACGCACTTAGACAAAAAAAATCAATTGATGGTGAATATCCCCAATTGATCACATGCAAAATTCGTGGCCCCGTGAGTCCATATGTATAAAAATATTTTTATGAATCATTGACGGAAAACAATGTTAAATTTTCGTGGGAAAAAGTACATTTCAAAAATGACTTCTTGCTACCACAAAAAGATCTAATTCAGCAATCAAGGTTCTTTTCCTTTCGCCCGTTGCAAACCACCCAAAAAAAAAACTAGACAAACCACCTCTTGAAAGATGTCGAAAGACAGTTAAAATTTGTTCAGTAAGTTTTATTTGTGGATTTATCAATTTGAAGTGAAACAAACGGAAAATAGAGAGCACAGAAAAGAGTTCAGATTGTGCACTAGTGTGGAAAAAAATGAACTTAACCTGAATTTTTGAAATATCAGTTGTATTGCGGGATTTTCTTGCCGAAAAAAAAGAGAATTAAGAAGTTGCGACACAGCTATTGCAATTGGATTTAGAAGCTGATAGTACATTGAAAACGTTGAGATAAAATATTTTTGGAATCAAGAATAAACTGATTTTTACACTGAGAGAAAATAGAAAACCTAAAATAAATACTTAGGGTAAGTGTGCCAAATTCCGGCCAGCTTGCAATTCCGGCCACCTTTTTTGTTCCTCGAATTTCCATGAACTTTTAGATTTTACGTACTCTAGAGATATTACGTACATTACAAAAGAATAACAAAAAAATGTAGCTTCGACAAACGAGATGACGTGAAAAAGACCTTGAAAAATTTCCCGAAGCGCAAGAACTATGAAAATGAAGGTGGCCGAAATAGGCCACCAAAGCTATGTCTACATTTTTATTCGTTTTAAAATGTATTAAGAATGATTTTAAAGTAAATAAAGACCATAAATTTTCTACAAGGTTCCAAGCAACAGTCTTTAAGAAGAAAGAATAAAAAAAATCAATTTGAATTTAAAATATTACATTTCAAACTCGAGACTTTGGCGCTTGCATGCAACTATGCCGAAATTTGGCACATTTACCCTATATAATTTTTGGAATATTTAAGGAATGTAACACCAAAATTCACTTTGTTGCTAGGATGATAGCAACACTAACCCTTTTACTTACACAGGAAGTTTCTTATATTTAAAATAAGATAAATATTAGAAAACTTAAACAATATAAAAAATTTTAATGAGAAAACTATTTCCTTAATAGAAATTAATAGGATTTTTAGTCGCAGGATCGGGAAACACCAATTATACGGGGATAAACCTCAATTCCTTTTAAACATACAAAGAAAGCTCAGTTTTAAAGGTGCTCAAATTCAAAGGTTTGCCACTTCCCCTAAATTCCCCCATTATTACTAAATTTTATTTTTTTTACATTACATTGTTTATTAAATTAAAAATTAAAATAATCTTTATGTTCTTTTCAATTCTTATAAGATCAAGATAATATAAAGAAAAGTTAATGTAACTGTACCAAATTTCGGCAAAGTTACAAGCGGCTAAGTTTTAAGTTTGAAATATACTATTTTTAAGGCACAAAAAAAAACAAACAAGCAGTAAAATAAACGAAATATGCAGTAAAGTAAAATATTTAATTATGGTCAGTAGGAAACTTAAATCTTTACAAAAATGGGTCTAGTTTGTATATTAACCAATCAAAATTATTGCAAATAGAATGAAAAGCCCTTTATTTTCCCTTTGCCAAAATTTGGACGATTATATCACTGTTTCAAGTTTTTATTTGTTACTGCTCAATTTTAACTTTTTACTGCTCATTTATCAATGCCTATTTTTAATACAAATTGAAATTTTTATTACTTTTTTAAGGAATATTGCTAGGAACCTTGTAAGCAGTTCATCGTCTTTGTTTTCTCTAAGATTATTCTTAATATATTTTAAAATTAATAAGAATATAGACATAGCTTTAGGTATACTTTCACCTTGATTCTAAATTCTAATAGCTCGTCGCAGAGATATTTTTCAATGAGGCCATTAACTCTTTCGCGTCTTTAGGGAAATGTCATGACTCTGGGAAAAAAGTTTTTTTGGGTATTTACATTAATTGAAATCTATCTGTTCGTGCACGACATCATAATAGAAGGATGTAAGATTCTTGGCTCATTTTCTCAAGACTCCAGTTAGATTTCAATTAATGTAAATAGCCAAAAAGAAAAATTTTTCCCCGGGTCATATATGACCCTAAAGACGCGAAAGAGTTAATCGGTTTTTGGGACAACTCAGTAAGAATCTAATACGACAATCTAAATGACATCAAAGAAATCGTTTAGATTACTGCCTTAGATTAAGACTTAATTATCTGAAATCCGATTTTGGAACAGTTCAATCCCAATCTAATGCGACGGTGTAAATAGCCTCAATGTCTTTTTTGGCATTGTATAACCTATTTTAGAGTATGCAAAAACTAAAAATTAATGGACATTTTAGAAACAAAAGAAGCGGCCGAAATTACAATCCGTCTGAAATTCGGGACAGTTCTCCTATGTTATTGACACTATATTTAATTTTTTGATGATTCCATGATCTTATAAGTTAATATCCACAAAATTTTTCGGAATAATGCTAATCTGGCAATATTGAAGTCACCGGTTGGAAAATTGGTTATTTGGTTTTTGAGATATCGCTTATAAAGAATGGATAGTGACATAAAGAGATACATTTCAGTTGACGAAAAATTCACTGCTCACCGTTTCAAACCGAATTGTTTCGATCGATCGTGAAATATACCGTTCTCAATTATTTAGTCCTCAATAGAATTAAAACTACAATTTAGTATAGGACATCGAATTATAATTTATAACAATTTTGCCTAGAGCATTGAACAAAAATATCTATTTTGAACAGAAGATCAACAAATATACAAATATTTGATAATAAATATTAGATTTCAATTTAGAATACAGGTGAATATGTTATGTTGTTTAGAACGTTTATAACAAATCCAATGAGGGTAATAGAAAATGGGATTACTTAAGAAATTGAGGGATTGATTGGAAAATTCTCTGAAATTAGTGTTCGTTATAATAAAATAAAGAATTGGAAAAACGGTTTCGCTTTTATGGATGAATATAACATTTATTACTACAGTTTTCAAGCTAGAGGCTGAGCCAAACACCCTAAGATCTTGTATTTCTAAGAACAGGAAATAACAATGATTTTTTTTAAATTTGATCTACCATTTCCCTCTTAATACTCAACCCAAGGACGGGCTTCAGACCTAAGACATTGTCATATGGCTTAACTTCTCTAATATCTTATCAGTCAAGATTTTTTGGAAAATATTGATTTAGAATAGAATTATTAAGGGCAAATGACCCATTGCATTTTGAAAAAAAAAACAACAAAATCGGTTGATGTTTCAGGTTTTGAGACCCTCGGGAACTGGGCTAAACCTCTAGTCTGAAGACTGTCTAATATTCAAAGTCTGAATAAGTATCCCTGTTTAGTATAAGTCGGATCCTTACAAAATGGAATGGTTTTGTATTAGATAATGCGGCATAGTTTAAATGTCATTTACAGATGTTCCATAAAAAAACGTTCTGAGATAGAAGCTTAAATGGTATGATGAAGAACATGATTCTGTTCAAAACAAATTTCAAAATTTTGAAATTTAAACTTTTCTATTATATTTGTTGATGTCAGAATCATAGAAACGAAATCTGTAACGTTTAGCAGTAAAGAATTAGATACCGTGGATGAAAGTAACTTTGCACTCTTCCTTTCGTAAGCTTTTCTTTAATTCAAGCACTTAAGGATGGTTTAGAGACCACATGGGGACTTATGCTCTAGACGCCTAGACACACTTACGACTTAACCCCTTAAGGACAATTAAAACACCTGCGTCCCATAAAGAAAATAATTTTTCCTGACTACCTGAAGTTATTTTTTTTCTGATGTTTGTACATAATTGTAAAGTAGAAGGTTGAAGGAATCTAAGATATTTTTTGCAAGTCTTCAGCTATTTGCTAAATAGTAAATTTTTAAGCTCGAAAATGAGGAATTTTTAAATTCTCATATAGAAAATTTATTTTAATTATTTTTTATACTTCCAATTTTTTTTTTAAGTAAAACCGTTTTGGAATAAGAAACTACAATGTTCAAACATTATATTTTTCATTCGAGTGAAAATTATCTGTTATTGGTATCGTCAGAAAAATTATTTAAATTTTTTAGCTAGTTTTGTCCTTATCCTTCATAGAGACAAAAAATACACCAAATCAGACTCTGTTGGCTTTGCAAAGACGTAAAACACTTCACAAGTTTTGTTTATCGGTTTTATTTTTATTGCTAATTTTCGGTCAGTGAAAACTGTCTCGTCGTTAAAGGGTTAAGCTATGAGACGAATTAGTGGAAAATGACAAATGCATTTCAAGCATTATTTCTACGCTAAGCCGTCTCTCGACTAATCCTCAGGTCTGTCAAGGTCCTTAGGGATGGTTTAAAAATCATCCTTAAATTCTCGAATTAAAAAAAATCTTATGGAAAGTAAGGCTCCATAGTTACCGTATCTACGGTAAAGGAAACTTATAAAAAAGACTTGTAAACGATGTTCTGAAGCCCTTAATGTACTACAGTTTAGGATAACTTTACTTTCAAATTTAACAGAATAAATATTAAGATTAGCAGAGTCTATTCGGGTGGGCCCTTACTCTTGATTTCGAATAAATGCGTTAAAGTATCATTCTAAATGTTTTTCATAGAATATGACTATGTTACCTGGACTCTTTTTCTTAACTTATACAAGCTTCAGACCTATGGATTAGTCATTCGCTTCTTGGAATTACAAGGATCTAACTCAGTTATTTGAGATTTTGAGATTTTACTGCTTTTAAAAAGTAACTAAGCAGTAAAGGGGCACAAATAGATTTATCCTTCTTAGTTTTGTGAAACAAGGAACAAACTTAAACAAGTTGATCCCTTGTCATTTAAGAAGTTTTGGCCATCACATATTTTGAATTCGATGTTTATTCCATATTTATATTAATTAAGAAATATTTTTTTATTCAAACATTAAATTGAGATAATTGTTTAGACCAAATTAAATCTTACATTTTATCTCCCGAAAAATTTTCAAGGAACGATACACTTAGCTTTTTCAATCTCTCAAGTAAGATTTTTGTAAAAAATCTTGGAAAAAGTCAAACTTAAGATTGGATATTAAGTTCAAATGATCGATATCGGGATATTAAAGAACTCGGCTTAATCTTCTGTCTGAAAATCATCTTAGGCTATTGCCGACGCTCAGTACTGTAACTTAAATATTTAAGTTTCCTTCTTCAAGAATTTTGCTTATCTCATTTTCGCTTTGTGATACCTTGTTTCAGGGAAAAAAAAACACTCCTACAGGTAAATATTTCTGAGATTTCTTATTCCAAATTTCTAATGGTAGACGATGGTAAGAGAATCCACCCTGGGGCGTAGGTAAATGGTAAATGGTTATGTCTTTTGCCGAAAAGGAAGCAAATTTTTGGAGGTCTTCTGAGGCATTTTAGAAGTGAATGGCGTTGAACCAGTTTCAGAAGACGCAAGGCATGTAGGCAAAAGACGAAGAGTCTATTAAAAGAAAATGACTGTCGCGTCAAGTGGGAAGTTTCTTCTCTCACATCAGCAAATACCAGAAAATTGGTAGTAATAGTATGCACAAACATAGGAAATTGAGAATAGTTGGTATTCTTTTTTTTTCTCTCTTTTTTACATGTCGGAAAGTTTAAGATGAAATTGTGAAAAAAGTAGCAATATAGCCTAATGGCTATCGCAAGGCATTTGCCCTGTTTGTACTTTTTATTTAATTTATTTTTTTTATTTTTCTATTACTGTGGATGAGAAGAGATTCTTTAAAATGAGAGACAACAATGAAACTGTGTGAAAATCGACACAGTTTATATAAAATAAAATATAATACGGTTGAGAGACACACTTTGAGTGCTTAGCAACAAAAGTCACCAGTCGTTTGATTTTTTTTTTCGTACACTCTTGTACAAGAAAGAGAGAAGAGACGTATATTTGAATTTTCGTAGGTTAAAAAGAGAAATCACTTAAATGTATGAATCGCGTATTTAGTCATTGAAATACAATCATTTTCTCTGCTTTTTGGGTCCACCGAAAAAATGCTATTTATATGTGCTAAGGCATAACAAAAGAACTGTATTACACAGCGTATTTTATTCATGTACACATTTCACCCCATATAGGGGTAGTGTTGAGGGTAGGTAATCAATGATCTCTTGTATTCATGAGCTTTTTCCACCCTTGACTTCAGGGGGACCTTATTACAGAGCTATTGCGTGGACAGGAAAGTGAACATTCATTTTTCTCTGCGTTTGCCTCAAATAAAAGAAACAGTTATTCCCAATCAATGTTAACAATTGATAAAGTGAAAAATGTTTGAGAGACCGTACCTCTTATCTACTTGCGGTTGATCGTGTGTGATCGTGAGTCACCTTCTCTGACTTGGTAGAATTTTCTCGAAAAATTCCCATTGTATGAGTGAAAATTCTTTTTGCGTACATTTTTAAGATATTTTTTGGGAACTCAGGGCTTTGTGTAACCCTGAAATCCGCCTCTTTTGTATTGCAAATCAACCCTTAAATCCCTGGAAGGGTCCTGGGAGTGAGGTATATGTGTGTCCAAGGGCTAATCTGTACATAGCCCAAATACAGGGCTTCAATGGATTCCGGAGAAGAAGAAAAACCTCGAAAAAGTGGTACAATCCCTTTTTCGGGATGGCAACAATGAACGCCAGGTTTTTGCTCATGTTCCTGGGAAGAGAGATATTGAGGGAACAGGTAGGAAAATTATTTGTGGTATGGAACTTCCATCGAGAAATTTTGTGTCTTCACCGGATTTCACTGGAATGCCTCTATCTCTCACTCATCCACAAGTACGTTTTTTTTTTGGGTGTTGAAACATTCAAGACGAACCCAAGAATTAAACTTAACACAGGGCACAGGGTGTTTGACAAAAAATAAAATTGATGTAGTAAAACCCAAAAATACAAATTATGTCATCACGTGATATAATTCTTCAGGAAAAATATCTTGTGATAGCATAATCTTGATTTTAACACGAATTTTTTTTCATACCGCATCACTGGCAAAAGACAACGCTCTTGAGTATTTGTGTGTTGGCAGCGCATGCGAGAAAATTGTCGCGAATTTTCCCTGAATTTTCCGCATATTATTTTTGGGGTTTTTTGGCATGCAGAGACATAGGAAAACTGGATTTTGCTTTGGCTACAGGTCATGGAAGCCCTTATGCTAGGTCATAGTGTTCGAAATTCGAAGATCCTTTATTAGGGTTGCCATATTCAAATCACCGAAAAAAAGCCGCTGTGGCTTGACAACGACGCCAAAGAGAATATCTAGAATGCCAGATCATGTTTCTAAAAATACCTCAACAACAATCACTTAAAATGTACATTTTATTTGCTCTAGCATTAAATGACGATCACAATTTTGAGGAGGATGGAAGATATACTCTAAATCTCTTTTCGCCTATATTCAAGTCAATATTTGAAGCTAAGAATTTGGTCACCATATGTACAAGGTAATATTTGAGTGTGATGTTGTAAAATGGTTTAAAATTGAATTTATTCTTCAACTTACCTTATTTGGCTGGAATGAGGCACAATGTCCAGAAGGGGGAAAATCCAGGGGCGTCCTCGAAGTCTTGGTACTTTTGGGGATTTTGTTTATAAGGATGTCACACAATGAAATTTACAAATAATTGGTTGATGTTGCACCATAATTATTAATTTAAAAATATTTTTCTTTCTTTTGAAATACAACAAAAAAAAAATGTCCCAAAGAAAAACTCGAAGGTTCTCTTTCTCTCTCTCGGTGGTCGTCTCTTTGAACTCAAGGCCAGGTAAAGTCTCCGTTCAGAGACTTTCACTTGACCGGCTATTTTGCATGTCACACAGTACTTTTCATGTTACCATATTCATCAAAAAAACGAATATTTGAAATTGAAATCGGTTTCTTATTTTCTTGTTCTCTCTTCCATTGTCCGCGCTAAAATCGCGTTCCAAGTGTCTGTGCAATCACAGGAGGACATTGCGTTTCAGGAATAGATCTGCTGGCCACACTTTGGCATCTCGCACCGTTCTACAGGGGTCTCCCCGACTCTGCTGACTTGCAGATTTTGTCCGTCCGGGAAGTTTATATGTACCTCTCGCTCTAACTCACAAGACTGGGATCGATGGCGAGACAATTTCACAATATTGTGCCATGTCCTTCCCTTGTTCATTTGGGGTTGGAGAATATCACTTAAGCACTCAAGTACGCAGTTTGCCTTACAGATGATGTTTCTTTTATTTTATTTCTTTGCACTCCCATATGGTTGGACTTGTCCTCCCCCTCTTGATTTTTTTTTTAAATGTTTTGCGCTGTCTGGTTCCTCCCATTTGCAGATAAGAAAAATACCACAGTTCAGGAAAAACCAGTTTTTTTTTCTACTAATTGCACAAATTTATTGGATTTTACTTTCAACAGATTTTCCTTGATGTTTTGTCCTTTTTTAAAAAAAAAAAATGCTTTTCTTCATCAGTCCTTCACTTCACTGCACAGATTTTTTTATAAAGTCTTGTTTAATTTTATCACTGATTTTAGTAAAAGACAACTAAACTTGAGAAAATTATTTAATTTAAACTTTTTATCAAAAACGGTCAAAAACGGTTTAGGGATGGAGTGAGAGAGAGAGAGAGAAAGAGAGCACTTTGAGGAATGGGGAATGGTGTATGTCTGGCTGAAGCTAAAGAAGCCGACAGCGATGAATGAAAATCGACTTCACCAAGAGACAGTTTGTGCTGAAATGAGCTACCAAGTCGATATCAAAGGCACTACTCGGTCGACTGTTGGTACCTCGGCTATACTTCGAGGGAGCAATAGCCGGACATATATTCACACCATCAAATAAATCTGCAAATGTGTGCACTAATACACTTTCATGGGATTCATCGACTTTTGGGGTATATCATTTCTTTTTCTCTCAGGCATTCGTGCAATTTAACACAAAAATTCACATAGTACCCGCCAATATTATTTCAGAAGTTGGCGCAACTCGATATATCTCATTTTCTTTCGTCTTATTTAATGAGATACTACATAAGTGGTTGTGTACGCCATACAAATACATCCCAAAAAGTCTCTCGACGTCGTAAAAAGCTTCATTATGACGAAATGATCGCGACGCGACAGAATTTCTTGTCGCCGGGAGTTGGCAAATGCCTCTGTATTGGTGGATTATGATCATGATAAATTGGCAACAATGTAAATTTGTCTCTTGTCCGAGAACAAAAAAAAAAGGTTGATTATATCCTACGAATTTCAATTGAAGAATTTGCATCTAACTTCAGATCCTCCCCTTTTCCATCTACCGATGCTACGTCCTCACCCGCATGTACGCAAAACCGTAGAGTGAGGGAGGGCCTATATCCTCACACCCAACGATCGACAATCTCGCCCCCAAAAAACCCAATAAGCACCTTCAAAGTTTCACCAAAAGCTCTCAACTGAACACGCATCTACGCTCCCGATCGTTGTATTAGTTCCAATGATCGTTGCTCAATATAAGGGAACCTATTTTTCCAAGAGTGATCTTCATGTGAATTTTTTCTCATTACTCCACATACAATTACTACATAGAAGGGGTTTATTTATAAAATGAAAGATCTATTTTTAGACCTTATACGACTAACATAAAAAAAAGTATACAGAGACCGCTGACGTATAAAAGAGATTTCACATAAGATGAATCGCTCGAACATGAGAAAAATGTTATCACTCTTCTGCAATTTATTCTATTTCTTTTTCATTTTCAACATCTATCATCTTTCTTCTCACTCCTCAACGTTCATTGCCCAACAAGATCGCTTCTAGTGATGTTACCATCGATTAGTTGATCAAAATTTTGCTAAGAACGCTGAATTGCGAAATGATTTTTCATTCTTGAGAAAACGATGAATATGCCAATTCTTGAAGGCATCGCAATAACCTTTATGATCTTCTGCTAATTGCGTCTCAAGTTCTCATGTCCTTTGTCTCAAATAGATACATCCGGAATTTTCGACTAGATTACCATTGTATTTAACACCCAGCCCACCCAGTCTTTATGACTAAACCCAATAGCGCTTTATTTCCACTTCTATAAAACACTTATGGACTAAAAGAAAATTTTGCATTGTTCTTCACAATATTTCTAAAATATTTGGTTTACAAATTATTAAACTAGCACTTTAAGTGAAGTGGGAAACCGACAAGCCGACGGTCAGGGACGCGATTCTTTTTTTTTTTTTTTGAAAGTCAGCGCGCAGACAAGGTGATCGCCTTTTGCAGATTTACCTGTATTATTTCTTTTTCTCAGTTAAAAGATACATTTTATTTATGGACTATCCTGTTAACCCATAAAACTTGTACTTGTTGCCATTTAAGTCTTTAGAGGTAATGAACTCTTGAGATTATTACAATGAAATTACTAGTGCTCGGTGTAAGATATTCACATAAGTCTTATCTTGAGATCAAACAGGACGAAATCTAATTTACTTAGGCCCTAGACAGGCCTATGGCTTAAGGGGTAACGTGGGCCAAAAAGAATGCAAAACCGTATATTTTCTCTATTTTTTTGTTAACACAGGGTAAGTGTGCCAAATTCCGGACAGCTTACAATTTCGGCCACCTTTTTTGTTCCTCGAATTTCCATAAACTTTTAGATTTTACGTACTTTAGAGATTATACAATGCAATAGAATAACAAAAAATATAGCTTCGACAAACGAGATGACGTGAAAAAGATATTGGAAGAATTCCCGAAGGCCAAGTAACTATGAGAATGAAGGTGGCCGAAATAGGGCACAAACGCTATGTCTATATTTTTATTCATTTTAAAATGTATTAAGAATGATTTTAGAGAAAATAAAGAGGATAAACTCTTTACAAGGTTCCAAGCAACACTCTTTCAGAAGAAAGAATAAAAAAAAATCAATTTGTATTTAAAATATTACATTTCAAACTTGAGACTTTGACGCTTGCATGCAACTATGCCGAAATTTGGCACACTTACCCTAACATATTTTAAATTTGATTGAAGTTCATAAGCATATAAAAGCACAACATTTGAACTGTTTTTTCTAAACTATTCATCGAAAAATCTTTAAAACTCAAGCTTTTTTGGAAATAAAAACTCCCTTTCGGCAGGCAAAATGTCTCAGGTCATATTCATCTAAAATCGAAAAACCAAATATTTGCTGTTAGCTGATGAGTTACAACTCGTAGTTGAATGGTACAATTTTTTTAAATAAAATCTGAATGCTTGAGACAATTAAAAAAAAAGAAAAAGATTTTCGATGTATTTTACACAATGTTTCGTCTTTTAAAATAAGTTGTGATCTAGGCAAAAGAAACCAACTGTTTAAATACGAGTTTAATTCATCAGATAATAGGAAATATTTGCTTTTTTGATTTCAGATTAACCTACTTCGAAAAATGTTCACCGAAAACTAAATCTTTTTTCAAAAACGATTTGCAAAAATTAGGTCCCAACGACTGAATTTTTAGAATATTTAAATGAAAATTTCAGAAAATATAATTAAAACAAAATTTATTTTGTCGAAAACAGTTGTAAAGAAAATATTCTTTTTTATTTTAAATCTGCGTGACCCTCGTAACACTTTAACCCCTTAAGGACGAATGGGACACCGGTATCAAAATTAAAAAAAAAAAACATTTTTTTAGTTATACAAAGTTATTTTGTCCTTTAAATAGTCCGAAAATCAGTTTTATTTTTGGGACACCAATGTCCCATTGGTCTTTAACTGATTACGAAGGCGAGAGACGGATTAGTGGTAATTCTATAGATATGTAACGAAATACGTCTCAGCAAAGCATATTAACTACAAATTTTTGGTCAGTAACTTAGCAGTTTGTTCAGTAAATAATGCAGAGGTAAATAAAAATCACTTTAAAATCACACTTTGGCGTTCTCTAGTTGAACAAAGACCGACTAACGTAAAGAACGCCAATAACACAGATTTTAAGTAATATATTTAAATTATCAGTGAAGAGTCCCAAATAAATGTTTAAGCGGCAAAGTGTAATTGTTAGCAGACGAAAGACGAGATTTCAAATTATAAGACGACTTTAATTGACCCACTGAGGAAGACCCACACCAATGGTCGAAAGCTTTGGTAAAAATTCGAAGTCTTTAATTTTGAAAAGGAAAGAACTCTCTGGCGAACACCGGAAGAGCAGCAACCACGTAGAACTCGCCAGATACATATTGAATAGAACATTCAGCTTAGTTCTTTTTCTTTGTTAGTTGCAAAGGCTGAGTTTCATTTTCAAAAAGCAAAAATTAACTTTAAAATGTTTCATTTCGAAATTGTTTCATAGGTTATCATCATTTTTTTAATAATTTTTATAAAAGGTTTTAATAAAGGACTATCCAACAGAGATGAAGAAAATGCCCCTTTTGCAAAGTTCAAATTGTACTAAAACGATTTTTGTGACAAGTTCTATGCACAAAGCAAATTTAAGGGGATAGACTCGTGGTCACGGAAGTTCCGTAAACAACGCACACAGACGGCTAGATAGGGTTGTGGACTGTCGTTAGTTCTCCTCAACCAGGAGGGGGTCATATTCAATAAGTCCATACAGGCCCTAATCTAATGCTGACGATATTGACATCATATGGGACGCAATCCCTGAGCTGTACAAAGTTCTTCATCTAGATTGAATGAAGGCAAAAGAAAGTAACAAGGTGGCCCCACCAGCAGCAAATCCTCCAAAGAAGGTTCCCGATGGGGGATTACAACTTTGAAGTTGTTAAATTCTTCGTCTACCTTGGGTCAACAATCACAGTCAACAACAACACATCAACAGAAGTTCGCGCACGGCTGTTGAAATCCAACAGGGCCTATTTCACTCTATCAAGATTTTTCCATTCCGACTTTAAGAATAAAGACTAAGCTACTATTGTTTAGGACTATGATCCTGTTAGTCCTCACGTATTCGTTTGAAATGTGGGTCCTCAGTAAACAGAATTGCGAACTCTTAGCCATGTTTGAGAGGAGGATTCTACGACGGATTTTTGGCCCCGCATGTGAGGATGGGCGATCCTGGAGCCCATACAATCATAATGTGTAAGAGCAGTACTGAGACGTAACTGTCCTCAAGCAAATACGCTTCAATAGGCTTCGGTGGGCTGGTTATCTGGTTCGCAAAGTTGAGTATGACCTAGTCTGGAAAGTCTTTAGGGGCACGAACTCTGTGTTTCGAGGAAACGAGGTCGTCCCAGTCTTCCATGGACCGACGACGAAAGACCAGGACGCCAGTGTAAGGGGTGCGGAATTGGAGAACAGTAACGCGTAACCGATTCGAGTGGCGACGAGTCCTGAGTCAGGCAGACACCAGATATTTATTTTCAAAACCGCTCAGATTTTTAATCAATAATGATTAGTTGCTTTAGCATAATGACCAATCTTACAAATTTTTTAAAAATCAATTTCTCTTCTTCAAAAAGAAAGTATTTTAAAAAAGTACTATGAAGGTTTTTCTGCGGAACTAATAAAAAAAACAATATTATGTATATTAATGGGTTTAGAGAGTAATTCGCGATATTTTTATTCGTCAAATTTATTCCCCTACAAACATTCTTCTCTAACTTTACGAAAAGTATGTTTTTAAGGTCTTTCTTTTTTTTCGAAAACTGCTCGCGCATTAGACTACAAAAAGCAGAAAAGGCGAACTGGAGACTAAGGAAATGGAGACGAAAAGGATCTAAATGCCACTTAAGTGCTAATTTGTTATTGTTTTACTATGCACTTTTAATGGTCATTTTAAGAAACTTAGCTCTGAAGGGAAAACTTTTCTAAAAATCTTAAATTATACTACAAATACACACTAGTATAAGGAATTACTTTAAGCATTAAATATTTAAGGAAATTTAAAAAGGAAACCAAATACAATCTAACTGAATACAATGTTGTAATTTTAAAATTGTTGCTCCCTGTGTTGTTGTCCTCTAAAACAAAAAGAATTTTAAAAATTATTCGCTACTCCAATTAACGATTGCAACGATGAATATTGCGATAATTCATATTTAATATATAATAGAACCAATTATCCGTTGTACACATAACTAAATGCATGGTGATTCAAAGAACAAAGTGTATGTTTGCAATTATACCTATTTTAAATTAATATCTGTAAATATACAATATCAATTAAAATGTACAGACACCATTATAGGGATACCTAACATTCCAATTGTCATTTAAAAAAATACCAAAGAGTGTTTTGGGATTTATTATGGAGAATTTTTCTTGACTTGACGATTCTTGGTGTCGTTTCTTTAAGATAGATCGACTTTTGTAAAGATTTGGATTTTTTAATAAACAAAAATTTAATAAATGGCAGAAAAATCATTTGTGCCCATTGTTTGTCAATTTTCAATTTCGCTATAAAAACAGCTTTTGATTTCAAATTATTTGCGATTCAACTAAAACCAGTGAATCGGTTTAACTCTTTCCGGACCGCAGCATATGCTGCAAGCCAATTTCACAATTTTTAATCAAAAATATCTAAGCTCAAGAATTAATTGAGGTCCTACAAAAAATATCTTACATTTGGACATCCTTATAGTTTGTAATCATCCACAAGAATCGAACTTTTATCAGTTCTGAATAATTAAAAAAAATTGTTTTTCATAGAAAATGTATATGCTTCTTTGGGTACTACAGTCCCAAAAGAGACGAAAGAGTTAACAACTGAGTGAGGGACATCGTTCATAAATTTGCTGCACTTTCTTTATCACATCCTGGTTTTAAGGTCATCTTGTCAGTTTAATTCTTCTGAATGAAATTAAAAAAAATTACCAATCTGCAAACACTAAATGATCTTGATCAGAAGAATTGGATAATTTGGTAATTACATGGTGATCTGTTGGTGGGAATTGTGCAAAAATATTGTGCGATCTCTTTGTTTCGCAAGATCTATATTTAGACACCTTTTTGTCCAAGTCGTTTCTTTTTTTTTCCTCTATATTCAGAAAAGTCCAAAGCAGATCGATTAAATTGCCCATCGAATCTCATGATACTTATCCCATCCGATTCGGAAATTCTTGGCGATCTTTCGGAAAAATATGAAATGGCGAATTTTTTTTTCGGCCGTGTGAAGCATCTAATACCATTGTCCGCTGAAAATGTAATTTAATTGGCAAATGCCGTGAGGTGGAAAAAAAAGATGACGGCAAGATGTATGGAAACAATGGAGACAAAATTCAATGATCTTTTGGGCGAAGAGATCATGGATCATGGGAAGAGAGAAAGAAGGTGGAATATTTGGATTGTAAGACACTTTGATTGATTTCTTTTTCTATGAAATCTCACTCTCTCCCCTCCCTCTCCTGACCAAATGTCTTTGCCCATATAGCTAAAGTTAATATCGTGTGAGGAGGATGTTTGATGTGAGGAAGAGATTGCGAAGTTCAGAGTTGCGAAGAATCGCTTTTCGCCAAAAACGTGTGCGAAATTTTTTATATAGAATTTATTTTATATATATTTTTTTATCTTTCACCTCTTGGATGATGTGTGTGCGCGCGTTTTGGGCAAATGAACGCGATTCCACGAATTGGCAAGGTCAGTAGATATACTAGGTATCTGTCGATCCATCTCACTCACTCGTGAGGCGATATTTTAGAAACATATTCACCTCGACCGCAGTCGTTGACCTTAAATACTCAATTCCTGCTGCCGCTGATGCTGATGCTGTTGGGATTGCGGCTCAGTCTGGCGTTTCGTCAGTCCAGTCACAGTATATTGTGGAACACTTATATGTAGATATGGGTGCAGAATGGAAGATTTCATTAGGTCTGAAGACAACGAAGAAGTATTGCAGTCTTAGATCAGAATGGTATAAGAATGATGATGGGGAGGGCATAGAGAATATATTCGCATCTTGTTAGAGACTCTGGTCACAGGGAGGTTAAATTTTTTACTGAGAGTGAGAGAAAAGAATCTGGAATGTTTCCCTTCATCAATGTTCCATGAGGATCATCGACAGAAAAGCTATTGATTAGCTTTGAAAAGCTCCCAGTGGCTGTGATTCTTTTGGGACTTTATATTAAAAATTGTCTGACCGATATATCTAAATTTCTCTTTTACCGTTTTTTTTACTGCTCGAACTCTACGGAGAGAGCAGTATATAAATCCCTCGATTTTTCCACCTCCCCAAATTTCCAACTTCCTCCCCCCGGAGATCACTTTTCTCAACAAATCTCAGAAATCGTTTCAGACGATTTCTGAGAAATGTCGTCAGGCTATTTGTCCGTCTGTCCGTCCGGCTGTCGCCAGCTGTAGAGGCCAAACGGTTAGAGATAGAGACTTGGGACCTTCGGGGTACCCTCCCCCTATAAGTCGACCCAAGGATCGTTAACATGTCCCTCATTTTCCCCCACCCCTCCCCTTCCCATCAAAAACTATGTTTTTTTTGGGATTGCTCGAAAAAGCATAGTGCGATTTTTTTTCATTTTTGGATATGTTTTAGAGATTACCCAGGCGAACATTTCGTCCATGTACGAAAATAGCGTCAAAGGTTAAAAAGACCCTAGAGAGCGCATTTATTAAGCAAGGGGTTATGTTTGTGATCGTTGGAAAGGTTTTGGAATTTCCTATAAAACTGAACCGGTTCCAATCGATTTTGAATTGGTAATGAACCGGTTCATAACCGATAAAAAAAATTTATCTGACAATAAATCCTATTACTTTTGAAACTATTTTGGGGGATCTTTTGAGAGATTTATTAATCGGTTCAAATCAATTGTGAAACAGTAAACGGTAAATGATGCGAAAGTAGTTTTGCGGTATAGCATCTAAATCACGAGTTCGAGCCGCAAAACCTGGGACGCTTTGCCACCCCTTTTTTTTTACTCAAACTATGTAAGAAGGTCCCGACTATATAATTTTGACATAAATATTTCATAAAATATTGCTTCAAATTTCTATTCATATTAATTTGTATCAAGAAAAAATGTGTTTTTCTTTTAAATTGGAAAAAGAGACGGAACAAGTCGTACGACGGATCAGCAACTGCATTTGCTTTATACAACGCATCCCATTGCGTAGACACAAAGCAAATCCACTTAGCACAATTACTGATACAGCCCACGATACCTCAAACTCTTTCTGAAATAGATCACTTAAAAATACTTGTCAAAAATTCAAAATTTCGTGCGGACAAATTGATTTATAGGTCTCCTACTGATAAAGATCGAATTCAATGACCATTTTGATGTTAGATGACCGGGAGGAGACCGAACCTATACAAAACGTTTGAGTAGGAAATGAATGTGCATTTCGGTTTCATACAATTTTTGATCTAAAAGCTACGCCCATAATGCTAAAATATTACCAATCAAATTTAATTCACCGTCTCGACAAAGTGAATTAACCGTTAGATGATTTCTTGAGGTACGATCTAATGGGGTATAGGGGAAGTGAGGGATGCTTCGCACGCGCGAGCCTTCGAACAATTCGAGTTTTATCTTTGTTTGAAAAGTGCTATTTCCTCATTTCTTAGGCATTAGATAGATAATCATAAACCTCATCTTCACCGCAAAAATAGGCAACCTAGCCCTTCTTTCCTAAGTTTTAGAATGACAAATACAAAAATGGCCTAAAATGGGAAATTTTGATGACTCACATTTCGTGTGATTTCTCGCAGTTAAATTGATTTTCGGAAATAATCACTTACACCAATAGATCACTCTTAGAAAAGTTTAGACGTGATTACTAATGAGAATTAGTTGTTCGGGCGATTATTATCAAATCTATTTAAAATGGTTCTTATATTCTTAAAACATTATACTCATAATAAATTTATTAGTAATGAGAATATAAGACAATATTTACGTGGATAAGTTGCGGCAATTATTTCATAATGCTTTCATATAATTATATTTGCTTGTGTTAATTAAATGAAATCATTATCCCAACTAATATTGGTCACTAATTCCTTTTAGTTCTCACAACCAATGTAAATAGATGGGCCTATATTTTCATAAAGTTATGACTACTTTTCCAATAGTAAAGAGTGATTTTTATTTTAGTAATGCGTTGAAGCTCTTTCGAATTTTAAGCAACTAATAAGAAATATGCATCACAATGAATGCTATATAGTAACCACAACTAATATGATATAGTTATTACAGCCAATAAGATGGGCATCAACCCCATTTATTTAGTAATTGGAACTAATATGTTATAGTACCCATTACTATTTTGATTTAGTTGTGATAACTAAATGAGAAGGATACTTTAACTAACTGTGGTCAACTATTTCATTTAGTTACCCAAACTAAATATATAGTTGGGTCTATATTTACTATATTTTATAGTTCTAATAACTGCATATGAGTTTGTACGAACTAATTTTTTCTAAGAGTGATGAAGGGTTAATCTGGGTTGATATTTACGTAATATTTTTTGCATCGGAGGAAAATTATTTTCCGAGTGGCGAAAAAATCCTAAATACTACACTGCGTATTGGTTCAACCACTGAAAGTGTTATGGTTCGCCAACTCATCAGGTAACTCCAGCAGCTTAAAATCACAACATAACCTCAAAGAGGAATACAAAGGAAAAGGAAGATGAAGAAATGACAGATGATAAATTTTTAGGGTTGTCACATTTGAAATTTTCACATTTCAGTCGATTTTTCGATATAAATTTGCAAGAAAAACAGTGCTTCAGAAAAATTAGAAGAAAACTGTTTTAGATACCTTCTTTTAGTGAAATAATGGTTTCCGTGGATTCGTGGAACTTGAATCTAATAATCGGTAAATAATTTTTAGTTGTGAGCAAGAGTTATTCCAGGAAAAAAAAAGCGATGACGAACCTTAACAACCCATCGTGCGAATCTTGCCTCCACAGGCAAGGTTCGCACAAATCATCATACTTTTTTTATTTTCCTGTCCAGGAAAAAGAACAAATTTTACGGCAGTGAATGAGGCACGCATAGAAACTTAAAAGACCACAGATTCTTGTGGTATAGCGCAATTGATTGTCCATTTTACCGTTCAGCCAGAAAAAAATCTTGAATATTGACTTCCAAAAAGCGTGCGAACCATCCTTCACTTCCCCTAACATGTGGTGAACGTAAAAGACCAGGGGTGACATGATAACTTCTTTTCGATAGTATCGACTGTCGATTTTGAAAAATTTAACCGATAACAGTACTTTTTGTACCTAATACAAATATTAATCAACAGTCACATTCTATTAAAAGTGTCACAATAATTGGCCTGACAATGAGTAAAGTCATCATTGTGGCTTAATCTAACAGATACAGATTTATCGATACTATCGATTCGATTGTATCGAAAACTTATCATTCCACCCCAGTTTTGCTTCTTTCAATTTTTATTTCATACAAATAAAATAAATGTATGGAATAAACATTGAAAGAGACAAACATTCAAAGAGACAAGAAGGATCTTTCCCGTTCACCACGTATGAACTAACCGATTAGACTAGATTTCGGGCCTATCTATTGGGCTCATTATGCTTCTCCTAAAATTTACCCAATTATGGCCAGGGTGTGTCAAGTCAACGCGTTCTTTAGATAAACTTCATCAAATAGGACGGTTGTATCGTTCCTTCGATTTTTTCCCGCGTTGCCAGCCTCTAGCAGCCTATGCACTACACTATGGCAGTATCCTCGGTCTGAGACACACTTATGTATCGGCAAAGAAGCACTGATCCATTTAGATGAAGCACAGTACTGTGGTAACCGGCTTCTTGAAGATCCTGAAGAGCCTTCCACACTAGAGCCATCAAATCTGGTGTACATTGTAGTATATACCCGTATTCTATGTTCTAAGAAAACTTTCGCACCGAAAGTCATCCCTCATCAAAAGATCAGGATGCAACCTAACAGGTCCGTCGAATATTTTCGCGTATTCCGCCGGATAACAACCGATCCTTCAAGTTCTTCCCAGGCGTAACATCAAAGCAACGAAGCTAACCTCCGTCTTAATAAAGAGCGGAAGTGGTAGGAGGCTAAGCATTACCTCCACAGCAGCCGTTGGCGCTGTTCTGATAACTCCCGTAACTGCTAGACACGCTAGTCTCTGAAGCTGTTACAGTGTCCGTACCGAGTTTCTGAACTCGGCTCTCGGCCATTACATCTATTTTAATCTAATTAATTTTTACTGTACATTTATTTCTTTACCTACGGTAAGATAGGGTAAGATAGGGTAATTTGGAATCATGTCTAATTGGGAACTTTACGATTTCCTAATAGTTTTAGATCGTAAAAGGAAAAAAAAACACCGAAGAATTGCTCTGGAATGTAATGTCTTGTATATACATCTTCGTGGATTTCTTTTTCTCTTTGACCATCTGAAACGGTCCATCGTACCCTATATTTTTCATCGTGCAGACAAAGTATACTAAGCGATTAGACAGATCAATTACTGATCAATTACAGATCAATTGAAGATTTAGAGTCAATATCTGTGAATTCTTCAAGGAGATGATGGATAAGTCAAATATCTTAAGAGTTCGTTAGATTTACAATTGGCAATTTTTGCAAGAAACCACCTCTCCTGGATGAGTTAATAGTGCTTGATGGTGTCTTTAGGAGGTGGTAATACTCTCACACAAAACATTCATCCACGTCGGTGATTTTTGCGCATTTTTTGTTTGTCTCAAGGCATAACACTCAAGATGTGTAATTCCACCATTCTTGGGGTCTTTTGCACAAAAATATTCCGCACACTCCATGGAACAATCTATTTCACTCACACCCATTAGATTCAAACTGAAAAGCTGATCTCGGGATTTTTTTTTCATTCAACGTCTTCAGCCACACTAATACTCCTCCGTTTATGTTCATCAGGAAGTCAATTAATTACACTCCAGAGCAATTATATTTGATCATAACTCCGCAACGAAATGGACACTCGATTCGCGTTGGCTTGTTGCTTGCAATAAATTACGTTTTTGTCTTTGAATTCCTTCATCTAAGTCTCATGTTGCCTATCCTGACTTCTTCACCTTAATTCTAACCGCTGTGTTAACACCGTCCACCCTTCGGTAGAGCAAACCCTTTTTAAACAAAAAAAATCCCTTTGGAAAATTAATTAGTATATGACAGGACGAAGGTGCTGGACCGAACCAATACGAATAAAATATAGTTGTGTAAATGTTGTAGGAATACCCATTGAGACAAACACCACACCCGCCAATTACTTCGGTGGAGCTGTTTATTATACAGTCCAGAGGGTCTCTTGAACGGCATTGGGGAGCTCTTGATGTGCTGGATGACTGTCGCGTGTCATGGCAACGAGAAGAGAAGTCACCTTCGTGCTTCACCATGATTGAGGGGTTTATCAATCTCACGCAGATTTATTGCATCCCAAAAGATGCCCACATTAAATTACACATGTACCCATAAACCTTTATTTACTGCCAAAATTTCATGTCGTTATTCGGTTTATTGGCGGCAACCTGTAGACTCAATTTTACGCTAAAGATTTACAGCTTCTGAAGATATATTGCAGGTGAACTTTAAGAAAACTTAAGACCCTGAGGTGAAACTTTTATTATCGGAAATACTACTTAAATAGGATAATATGGCAATACCACAAATTTATTTTAAATTTTAGGGCTTTCAGGTTATATCCTTAGTAAATAACTATCGAATCTATCAAGATATCCTTTCCTATCAACGTATGGTTATCCAATGATAAACCTCGACCAGTTTAGAAAAGTGTGGTTCGTTCATTAAAAATTCGATTTGTGGACAAATTTAAAAGATTTTTATTTGTAAGCAATATTAATTTTTGTTTAATAGATTATTAAACTGTAAAAGACATCCGGGCAGAATTAGCCAAAAAATTAAAATTCCTCAGAAGAGTTATGCAAGCCATTGTGAGGAAGCATCGACTTCGAGGCAGATCTAGGACAAGGTAGCTGACTCAAATTCAGAATCTTGTCTTGGAGCACCTTGAGATGGAACCCGAACATCATCCTCATGTGGCGGAGGATCGATAAGCGTAGGCTGTTAAACTGGATGTCATGGGCCCGCGACCCCAAATAGGGATATGCGGATGAAAATGATATTGATGATAATGAAATTATTCATTGTGTATAATTTCATTGTCTTTGGACAATATTCTAAGCACAAATACTGATCTTGAATTGTACCCTGAGATTTTCTCAGGAAATTTCCTTGGATAATCGAGCTTTTCTTTATTTTGGTCCTTCGAACCAGATTCAAACGGATTCAAAATTCTAGGGATTCTGTTTTGCATCCAGAGAAAGGTATCTGAGAAAAACATCCTGAACAAGATTTATCAAAAAAAAATAAAGTTCATGAAATGCTATTTTTGAAAGAGCTCCAAGTGCATGATTCTGGATATAAAACCGAACTCCATAAATTCTCTGATTTCTGAGAGAAAACAGATGAGAAATCTTGGTGAGGATAATTTTCTGGAGTTGTCGTTATAGAGATAAATTCAAAATTTCACAAATTCTGTGAGAAGCAGGGGCCAAATCTCCCATTTTTTCAACAAGTATAAGTTTAAGTTTGAACATTCAAAAATTCAAATCCTACATTTCAACGCTCATTAACACCAATTAATGTAAATCGCATTAAAATTTTAATGAGAAGGTGTGATAACACCGCACATTTTTCTCACTTAATAAGTTTTATACGAAATTACTTTGTAATTATCTTATAAATAGAACTAAAAATGTAATACTATAATTTTATTATTTAAAAAACGCAAGTGAGACATGATATGGTTAATATCCCAATGAATACTTTCAGCAATTCCGAGATTTGCATAAAGAACCATTAACACTTGAAAGTTCTTCGAGTATCAAATAAAATTTCCAGCACTTCTTGCATTTCCTAAACCTTTATAAATTCACATTCTTTTAAATGAACTGAAGAACGAATAGGTTTTGCATCTCAATTTTAAATTATTGCAAAGGAGATTTAACATTTGTTATTAAAAAGAGTTTAAAAATTTTAAGCTTTGAAGATTGTTCTTCTTATCTTCAAAATGAAATCAACCTTAGTAACGAAAACATTCACTGTACTTGTATTGACGGACTTAGTTTGTATAGAGGTGATAATAAGACTTATAAAAGTGTTACAGTTCGAAACCAAATTAGTCTAATGAAAAACTAACATAATTTTAGCACTACTGTTCTCAATTACTTCTGGATTACCAACTGTCTTAGTTCCTCTCTCAATCGCGACTGTTGTCCCTAAACCTCGCCATATTTTAAAACCGCCAAACCGTCCTTACAGGAACCAACGCAGTGAAAGTCGATAATACAGAAACACTTCGGGACAGTAAGGTGCTGAAACAAACATGTTCATTCGAAATCTTTCCCTCTGTAATTTTGTAGAATTTGTAATACTTTACTAATTCTAAGTGCTTCTGTATTATTGACTTTTCATTGCGTTCGTTCCTGTCTCGACTGTGTTTTCACAATCCTCGCAGTGTTTAAAAACCACCAAACAGTCGTGATAGAAACAAATGCAATGAAAAGTCGATTATGAAGAAGCACTTGATAACAGTATACAGTTCTAAAAATGTTCATTTTTTATTGGAATAGCACCATTAACCATTACTCTAGAAACTGATCTTTTTTTACGTCTATCGTAAAGCGTTACTTTTCGACTGTTCAGTTCAAACAACTTGAACTATTATTATAAAATAAATATTAACTTTCAAATTTAAAAGATATATTTAATAACTTAAAAAATATAAGTAGGGGAAACTGGGGCACCACCAAACACGGGGTAGCACCAAACACTGCAATTTTTTAATCAGATATTTGATTTCAGACGACAGGACTTATAGAAATTTATAGGCATTATAGGAATGCTTGTCCACTGAAAAAATGGTATAGATAGTCCAAGTAGTTTAGGAATAAAAATTAGTGTTTGGTGCTACCCCGTGTTTAGTGGTGCCCCAGTTTCCCCTAATACTACAGTTTACAAAATGATAACTAAAAATATCTAAATTTTTAGTTTAACCTTTGTAATTATTAGCGTAGAAAATTTTACTAAGCGTCATCCGTGACAAAATAATCATGAATTTTTGCAACGTGCGTTCTTAAGAAAGATGTGTATTTAATTTTAAATTAAAGTCTGTCTCCAATACTGGCATTAAATTCCAAGAAGGGAATTGCGAGCATTTTTATATTTATGGAAAGTTCTGTACATGTGATTTTGTGAAGAGTGAAAGTGATCGTCCAAGTGAGCACGTAGCAGCCACACAATATTGCACATTAAAGTACAAAAGTTCTCAATTACAGGAAAAGAGAAGGGAGAATACCCGCAGCACTAAGGTGACAGAAAGAAACCCCCGTAACGTTCATCGGGGAGATTGTCTTGTCTTGATGAGAGAACTGATGACCATAATCATCATGATCACTATCAAAGAAAGAGCAGAGATACTAGACACCCTTGTAAAATCTCAGGAATTGAAACTGTGTCGAAGATAGAGTTTTCGGCAGAGGTTAATTGTTGTATGAGAATAGCAAATGCTTAGCATATCTACCGCAAGAAAAAGAAAATTAGTTAGAAAATTAGAAGTGGCGTTCCCCTTCGCCTTCAATTTAAAACCGGGCCAAAAGTAATCAGGAAGTCCAGCCACTATACTTGTGGCTGCAGAATATATATATTAAATGAGTTAAATTCATTAAAAACATTGAAATTATTGAGTTGTTCAAAGCTTGAGCCGTCCGAAGGTAGTACGCTTTTCCCTACATTCCTATCAATTAACATTAACTACATGTTGTAAACTTCCGGAGGAGCAGCTCGGAACAGCATCCTCACGGCACGACTATTATCCCACTTCTGATTATTTGAATGTAAATATTATAATTGTTTAAAAAATGTAAATATCTTAGAATGATAAAACAAAACATTCTAATCTAAATTTAAAAATCTACGATCTTCACTTTATAACGCTATCACTCCAAGAAGAGAAGCTTTGTAAGAGCTTTGTAAGTTTTATAAGAGAAGCTTAAGAGTACACTGACCCTATACCGAATTTCATCAAGATCGCTTTAGCAGTTCTTGCGTAATTCATTGTCAAAAACAGCGATTTATCGGAAGGATAAAGGCTTTTTTACAAGGACTCTCTCAGTGTTTATCGTCCTGGGTCCCGGCAATTTTTCAATCTTATATCAGTACCTTCGTAAAATGTTCGATAGGAAAACAAACATTTACGAACAAATGACAAAATTTTACGAACATTTTTTTGTGTGTTTACGAACATTTACGAACAAATGTTTGTAAAAGTACAAAAAATGTTCGTCAAATGATCATGTGACTAACAATGTTTGTGAAAAAATACAAACTTTTACGAATTTGTTTGTGGGTTATACAATTCACGAGCATTTCCTAACTCCCCCATGGGAATTCACAAACATTTACGAACATTTTTACAAAATATTTTTTTTTCTGTGTAAGTAATCGTTTTTCGTTCTATAGGGAAAGCATCAAAATATTAAATCCAGGAATTGTTTCTCAATAAAACTTTGAGCTATTAAATAAAATTGTATTGTCGTTAACACTTTGTTTGTTTTGTAAGTTTTTTTTTGTCTTTAGAAAGGGACCATCAAGCATGCACCTTAAATGTCTAATTAAAAATAAAATCGTAAACTTGGTTAGGGTGTCATTGCTTTCGTCAAATTTAGTGTACGACCCCAAAGGCATCAATGAAAGCCGATCTCATATAGATCTCCTGACAGGTGTTAATTAAGAAGAAAATATGTACATTTTTTTTTGAACAACTTTTTAATGTTCATTAACATGAAAATTTGTGCATCTTAATTCTTCTGTTTTTTGAATAATTAGCAATATCTTCTGCAATAATTGAGACATTTTGGTGTTGGCAGACACATCGTTAAGATATCTTTAAGACGCCCTATTAAAGTTTCATCATTTATAGTTTTATGTAGGTAATTTTACGATTGCAAATTTTTGGAGTTACACTTGTAAGGGAAAGTTTTTTAGGTGTTTTTTTTTTAAATAAAACATTACAAGCTTAGTTGAGGCTATGAAACAAAAATTTTGTATGAATCATTTATCAGCAGAATTAAAGCACAATCAATGATATTTTATTGGAGACTATGTCAACAAAGAAAGTATTGTTCACAGTTCCTAAGCCACTTTCTGCACACATTTTTGCCAACAAGACAGGCAATTTAGCAAGAAATCACAAGTTTGCATTGTGTAAATTTCATTGGAAAAATTCTTTACTCATACTTCCTTTGTCCAGCTAAACAGCAAATAATGTTAGTGAAGTGACTTTCCTATGAATCACCTTTCTTGTCTCTTGTACTCTTGGTTTATTTGCTATTTTTCTTGTATATCCAACTACCCACTCATGGCGTGCAAGAAGGGTAGTTCGGCGTCATGTTTTATGGTAGTAAGGGTCAGGAGACGACGGTACAAGTGTAAATATTAATGGAGAAGATTCTAAATTGAGCCTGTAGCACGTACTACTTGGCGCCTCCACTGTCATTGTATCATAGGGCTTTCCCTCATTGCACGTGGCCAGGAGAATAAAGTAGGGTGTAAAAAAAAGCTCCGATGAACCTGGTACCCAATATGAGCTTGTCATTTATGACTCCTGTGGCGTCTCTTTGTTGTCTCGCAGTAATTTTTATATGGACTTTTTTGTCTGCTGGATTACTGATGTGTTCTTTATCGAATTTTTGCTCTGACGAGAAAATCTCATCAGAAGCTTGACTCACACTCCCCAATAGAGACGGGCAGAGCTGCTTTACATATTAATTTTTGTCATATAAATTTTCGCGCATAGTATTGCAAAAGCTCAATAAATAGAATGAACTGTGGTCTAGGTTTTAGTTAATTTAAAACAATAATTTAAAACAATATAAAAAAATTAAACTAGGATCAAGACGCCAAAAGTGGTTCATAATTATGAAGGTCCGCTGAAACTGCTGAGTTTGAAGTTCCACTCTGATAAAAATACTACTCATTTTCCTGCTCAAAATTTACCCGTTTTTCTACATAAAATTGCTTGATCATGGGGTAATACTAAGTTGTAACCGTCTTCCCTATCGAATACCAGTGAAATTCTAAGAATGTTCTTAAAACTTTTACGTGTACAAAATCCAACAGAAACTCACGAAATTAACTAAGTTTTGTTATACAGTAGAACCCTGCTATAGGCCATCGCTCTATAGTCCACAATTTATCGAGCGTTGACTTCAAAACACTGATTTTAAGTGAGTTTATGTTTTTTAGTACGCGACATGCAATGTTGTGCAATGTTGCAATTTTATTGAGTAGTTGTGATAATTGTGATCCATAATGAAGAGAGCGAGGACAAGTACCACAATCGCAACGAAAGTGGAAGCCGTCGAGCAGTTTCAATACAAAAAGCCGTTGATAATTTTAAAAAATGACATGGACTATAGTGCGACCCAATCTAGAACCAAATATGGACTATAGCGCGGTTCTACTGTATTGATAGGGATTCCACAGTACTTAGTAAAATAGTCTCTGAAAGAACATGCATAAACTTTTCCAAAGCTTTCGGCTCAGGTTCAAAGTTTATGCATTTTGCTAGAGAGATTCTATTTCACGACGACGCCAACGTTCATTATTCCCACCAATATAATTCTTCTCTTTTCGACTATTTTTTCAATAGGGTGAAGTGGGGCTACAATGAGCTGGGGTTTTATTGGTATAAGATACTTTTTACATATTTCTGAAGAAATTTCGATCTTACCATTATTAAATTTAGATCTACAATTATTTTGTAGAGATAAAGTACATTACATCAATATAGCACCACTACACCTTAACTGAACTTTGATTTTAATTATTATCGTCTTCTGATAAAACAATTACAAAGACCAACTAAAAATTCACGGTGTAAGGGGTATCATTCAGTTAATGACGAAAACTGACCTCTAATAAATTGATATGAAAGAAATTTATGAGTGAGGAAACTTTACCTTTCCCTATATTTGTTGCGTAACTTCACATTAAAACAACTACAACTAAACTACATATTAAAACAAAATATGGGTCCCGGTCAAAATCCCGAAAGCCAAAATGCCGAAAGCCAAAATCTCAAAAGCCAAAATCCCGAAAACCAAAATCCCGAATTCTTAAAAGTGTCAAAGCTACTCCCACGATTGCACCCGCGCTTTCTGGAGGCAAAGGGAAATCTTCTGTGTCTTAGAAAATTATTCTAAACATTTTCCCCCATATAATTTTATCCCTTTCAGGATTTTGAACATTCGGGATTTTGGCTTTCGGGATTTTGGCTCTCGGGATTTTGGCCTTTTCGGGATTTTGGCTTTCGGAATTTTGGCTTCCACCGAGGAAAAAAATATATGCACTGAGAAAAAAAAGAGGGTGCAATTAACATTTTTTCCTCATAACATTAACACTTTTTAGGTGTAAAAATATATCAACATTTTTTAATGTTAATTTTACACCTTTTTAAGGGTAAAATGGGTAAAATTAACATGAAAAAAAGATAACTTTAACCCCTAATACACCTAAAAAGCGTATTATTTACACCGGTTTCGGATCAATACTGCAGGGTAAAATTAACATTTCCGGATTGTTATTTTAACTTTTTCGGATTTCTCTCAGTGTGGGAGCTGATCTAATTCTTTGCTAGAGATGGGACTAGGCCCATTATACAGGTGTTGGTATATGATTTAAAAATTACCGACAGCCAGTCGAAAAGAACTGTCATTCCTTTGGAAACTAACGATATCCTAGTGACAATTGACAACCTTGACATTTTATTTCTCAGAAACGGATTCTCGACGCTTGACTTAAGCTTCAAATAAACAGTTTTTAATTAAAAAAAAGTTCTAATTCAATTCATTTCTTAAGTACTAGGGGACACTGGAGCACTACCGAACTTGGGGTAGCATCGACTAGCATTTTTATTTCTAAACTGCTTGGACTGTGGCAAACATTTCTTCAGTGGATAAGCATTCCTATAGTATCTATGAATTCATAAAGGTCTCATCCTCTGAAGTCTAACTAATTAAAAAAATGCAGTTTTCGGTGCTAGTTCGTGTATCGGTGGTACCCCAGTTTCCCCTATATAATTTATGCTTAAGTGTTTTCTATACTTTTGGGATTGATCCCGGAAGACGAATTATTACCTTTGCCAATACCAAGAGGAATAGATTTCCTATACCTCTAATGGTGCAATACCTATTTGGAAATATGGATCTCATTCATGGCGGAAGGCTGGACCATTTTACGTGTTGTAGGCACCTAGACACTACACAGAAAAAAATATTTTGTAAAAATGATCGTAAATGTTTGTGAATTCCTATCGGGGAGTTACAAAATGCTCGTGAATCGTATAACCCATAAACAAGTTCGTAAAAGATTGTACTTTTTTCATAAACATTGTTCTTAACATGATCATTTGAACATAAATGTTCGTAAAATTTTGTCATTTGCTCGTTAATGTTCGACAGGAAAACAAACATTTACGAACAAATGACGAAATTTTACGAACATTTTTTGTGTGTTTACGAACAAATGTTTGTAAAAGTGCAAAAAATATTCGTCAAATGATCATGTTACGAACGATGTTTGCGAAAAAAGTACAAACTTTTACAACCATGTTTGTGGGTTATACGATTCACGAACATTTCGTAACTCCCCCATAGAAATTTACAAACATTTACGAACATTTTCACATTTTTTTTCCGTGTAGATGCAATTTTCCTCAAAAATTTGCCTTTTTTATTAAAAAAAAATGTCGTTCCTGCCCTCAACGATACAGAGAAAAATTTTTTTGTGAAATTATTCGTAAATATTAGTGAAATCCTACTGCACTGGAGATTTACGAAGTTCGTATTTTTTCGCAAACATAGCGCGTAACATGATAACTGAACGACCATTTTTGGTTCTTTTACAAAAATTTGTTCATAAATTTTCGTAGACACACAGAAAAATGTTTGTTGAATTTGTCATTTGTTCGTAAAACAATGCCACATAAACAAAAACGTTTGTAAAGGGACAAAGAATGCTCGTCATATGAACAAAATTTGTGAAAATTGTCCAAAATTTTACAAATTTGTTTGTGGCTTATACAATATTCAAGCATTTTGTAAGTGCCCAGTAAGAATTCACAAACATTTACAAACAAATTTCGAAATATTTTTTTTTCCTGTGTAGGGGAAATTTGCTTTAAAAATGCATCTTACTTCAATTGCTTTCTAAGTATCGAAAATTAAGGAAAAACGAACTAGGGGAGACTGGGGCAAAATTTGTCAAAACGAAAATTTCAATATTCACTCTTTTCTAAAATAAAATAGACTGAGGCTTGAAATTTTTATTATAGATATCCTTCATGAATCTTTTTAAACTTCTAAAGTTTCAAGGGATTCGAGGAAGGATTATGTAAAATAAAAAATAATGAAATTTTGAGCTCAATTTTTGGAATATTTGGCTTATAGAAAATATCAATACTGATTAGCTCAATTTAAGCATATTATTCTCATTAAGATAGATAAAAATTATCTTCGACATATTTGTAGAGGAATAAATTTCCCATAAAAATATGTATATTTTATATTTTTAACGTTTGCGAGAGTAAAACGTCACAAATTATCCGAAGACTGACAAAATTTTCCCCAGCAATTTTGAGAATCTCCACAAAATCGACATTTGGAAAATGATTCGAAAATCACATTTCTTTCGAGATTGAGGAAAATAGTCTTCTGCAATGTTGTAGAGCAGTAAATTTCCTATAAGAATATGCTCATTATAAAACGTTTAAGTTTTCTCAGAGCTCGTGAAAGAATTAAATATACGTTTTGACAAGTTTGCCCCAGTCTCCCCTTTAATAATCAACTGTATTATGTCCATAATAACATACTGTTTTGTATTCGAAAATATTTTGAATATGAGATAAATCGTGAAATCCGTAACTGCCCCGCTATTCTTTAGAATTTTTCCGTGGGTTGCAACATTCTGTATGAATGCATGACTCTTGTGTGAGGTACGTGGGTGGATGTAAGGAATCCTTGTGAGTGGGACAATGTTTAGAATGAAGGTCATGATATTGTCCTAATTTCTTGCTATCTGACTCAGCGATGATATAAAATTTGTCCAAGGACTCCAATACACAGGATACATTCTCAATTAAACAGTTCCCTTGACTTAGCTCGAAGATGAGCCGTTGAAGACTTCTTCATGGACAATTGCATACAAATTAACCTAGATTTGTCTCAGAAATTGCACTATTTTTGTACGACCATGAGAAGTAGTATTTTTTTTATCTTTTTAAAACCACGTCATACTTTAACAAAGACTTCACCAAATCAGCAAATCACCGACTGTTTTTCGCACAAAAAAGTCCAAATAACAACATTTGCAAAATTCAATCATTTCATCTCATACATATACGTAAATTTATTGGCCTCTACAGTTGCCTCAGTATTTCATCAAATTACCAAGAAGTCTAAAAAAAAAAGAGACAACACAAAAACCCCGCCACACAAAGCATTAGCAATATGCAAAGTTTATGTTTTGTGGTGAAATTAAAAAGATGTTTTAAATTATTGTAATGTTATTTGAACCATTTAAATATACACGCTTTTGTCTTCAATTGTGTGGAAAGTTTCATTGCTCTTACACTCCCCCACCTTTTCAATTAGATAATCTTCGCAATGTAAAGAATTATGACGAGGACGTGGGAGATATATCAAAATGAAAAAAAAACGTGGAGAGTGCAAAAACGCACGAGTGTCACATTATTGAGAGTGCCAACATTGAGACAATAAATATTTGTACATTGCAACAAGGGAAACACTGCTCGATCAGAACCAATTTGTCCATTATGGTTTTATTTTTGTGTATAATTCAACTTTTTTTTATGATGCAAAATTTGCGATAAAGTCTACAAAATCAAGTTGAAGTTCGCGATGGTTTTGTCTTTGTTCTTTTTTGTGAACATTAGTTAATTAGAATTTATACAATTTGTTGCTCGAAGTTCATAGAGAAAGCAATATGTGTAATTCCTTTGATTTTTTAACTCTTCGAAATTTGGGCCTTCCACCCTTCTGAAAGTATACAGTGGTACCTCGATAGAGTCAACTAATTATTCTCAAACTTGCTGACTCCATTGGATTCGGTGGGTCTATCGCAGTCCGAAAAATCAATTAAATTATTATTTATATAGTTATTAATATTATTTATATTATTTATATATAATAGTTATTAATTAGCATTTGTAAAGAGACAATGTGATCCGCGACTATTATAGCCATTGCAATCTTAATAGAAGAAGTGACTTCTACAACCATAAGTCTGAATATGATTTAGAAATGGGTTCTCAAAATTTAAACGTTAAAAAGACTTTAGAGAACTTATTTTTCAACCGATTGGAACTTTCTTGGGTTCGTTGGAAAGGTCTTTGAATCAATTACAAATCTTAATCTATTCTGACGTTTTATAAACCGGTATTACTTCGATTATGAACAGTTAATGGATTTTTATATGAAAACCAGTTTTATTAACATAAGTAATTTTAGACGAATCCTGAGTTGATCTTCAAATAAGAGTTCAGAGTTAATTGCGAACCGATAAACGTTACAAAACTCATGCAGTTGCATCGATTTTTCCCACATTCCTTTATGGAATCTGACCTAATTTTTTCAGGAATAAGACTTAATACTAGCTATTAAAATATACCATTGCTAGGTCAAATACATTACACGAATATGGGAAAATATGAAATATTTTTCCCATAAAGTCAGAGTGCATGAGAAGTGTGAAGCCTGTAAGCTTTCCCCTACAATTCCTTTACTAATCTATATAGAAAAATAATACGATACTGGTATAGTATGTAAGCAGTAGGGTACCCTGAGCAATGAGTTCGAGCACTTAGCAAAGCTGTAATACTCTGCAACCACTCTTTTAACAATAAATTTTCGTTTTTATACTGTTCCAATTATCACATATGATTTTCTAAAAAAAAAGACAATCCGAATTGGTGTAGTCTAATTATACAATATTTAATTTCAAATTCTATATTTAGAAGCTTCTCTAGTGTTTGAAAGAGTTCAAATTCAATGAACCATTTTCTTTTATTGTGCGAGGTAAATTTCTGAGTATCACGTCTCTAAGTCCAATTCTCGGACTGCAAACTCATAGCAATATTGCAGACTCACTGCAAATATTTTAGAATTTTCAGGTTTAAAGGGTCCTTGTGACCTGATTAGCCAACTTATTCTCAAGTTTGTTTGGAATATTGACGCATTATATTTAAAATTAAATTTTGTGGAATACGTATGAATATTTCTAATAATTTATAAAATATGTATATTAAGATTCACTTAAGGGGTATTACATTAAATATTTAAAATTTCATTATCACAGAATCGAATGGTCTCTTTGAAAAGTTTTAACCCTCTAACCTCTGATTTTTTTAATATGCAAGAAAAAGTAGATGGGCACTCAATGTGTCAAGTGGTAGAGCATCCGCTCTATGATGCATGTGTCCCGGGTTCGAATCCCTTTAGGTCACCAGGAATTTTTCTGGCGCTAAAGGTGTTCGGATTGCATCCAGTGAACTTCACTGCACTTGATTCCACGGGCATGGGACTGACAACCTGATCCCGTACAAGAAAACTGACAACCTCATCCCGTACGTTCCTTTATGGGATGTTGTGCCAGCATTATTATTATTATTATTATTATTATTATTATTAAGAAAAAGTAATGAGATAATTTTTTATATAAGTTATCAAACTAAATATATAAATTTACTTCACTCGGAGTACCTTAGATGATTTTTTTGCACTTTGAAAAGGACTTTTACTGATGTTTTCTCTGACCTGTCACACAAAACTTACGACAGAAACCAAACGAAAGGTCAAAAAAATGAATTCAAATCAAATCTTCGGAAAAATGTCAGTAAGACTATTACTGAGAGGGTACTAAAGCAATTTTAAATAAATAAAACCTCTATTGTCTCAATAAATGCGATTTTTGTAATGATACTCTGGAGTGACTCAAAAGCGCATCCGTTGTTATCTTTGCCCCTACTGTTCGTAAGCTTTTCTTTAATCTAATAATTTAATTTACAAAATAATAGGTTTTTTGGATTGTCGAACATGTTAGATTAGATCGGCGTAGACCATCCTCAAGTGTTAAAATTAAAAAGAAGCTTACAGAGGATAAATCACCCCCATCTACGATCGTGTTAATAAGTTATGTACTCGTAGTATTCTTTACAATGTTAAAAGTTCTGCAAACTTTTGGTAATAAATAAAAACTTTCACTCAACTCAGAGAAGATATTATTAAATTTTATCACTTACCAAAGAATAATGCGATACTTTCTACACATTTCAATTATTACTAATTTACAAAAAAAAACTTAAAAATATTAACATAATTTTCTATTGATTTTACAGTTTTAAGAACAATTCTCAGAAGAATCTAAGCAATTAATATTGATTCTAATAGAATATGATGTTTATTGAAATAGAATAATACTGTAAACAAAACCAGTTGTTAAATCAATTTATTTATTTTCTCAACGCAACTATTCAGCACTGCAATTATGAGAAATGTTCGTCAATAATTTTTTTTTTATTTGCTGATAATGAATTAAAAAACACGCCAGATGTAGCGTGACGATATTGAGAAGCTCGATCGTGCGAAAATTAATGATCTCTTCCCTATACTTCAAACACTGAGAAAACAGACACTTCATGAATGGAATATCGGAAATTTTAGTGATCCTGTGAAGGTAAATTGATAAAATAAAAGCAATTCTTAATGTAATTTGAAAACGGATTGACAAAGTATCGTAGCTTTGCAAAATGCTCGATCTCGTAATTTAAATAATATATAATATATATATATTAGATGAGATCATATATTCTGTCAGTAGAAGAGGTAAAAAGTTTGGAGTGGTATATCTCAGCTCCTGATGAACATAATTGGATGAGTGAACTATTGTTGGAAAGCCTGGTTCATTAGCTTTCAGAATCTGGTATATGTAATTGGCTATGGGTAAATCATGGTCATCCAGAACCATTTATGTCGAAGAAGACACTTTTTGCAGCGTCATTTTTGACCATCTACTTCTGGGACCAGGAGTGACCCACAATTCTCGCACTTGGACTGTTCGTTAGAGGAACTCAAAGGGTATAATTTGTGGAAGAAACTTTTTTTTTGGACGACTTACTTTTTTTTATTCATCGACTTTTGCAAGAATTTTAACATTTTATACGCATAGAAAAAAATGACAGAAATCCTTCTATCTCATTTTCTGGACAAACTAATGAAGATATCGACTTGGAATGTTCTAAGTACTCCCCCATAAGTTGATCCAAGGAATCCAAATATCATATCAATTTCATCCCCACGTCTATCCTTCCCCTCCAGAAACCACTCTTTTAGGATTTTTGTAATTTTTTCCTTGCGTGAGGATTTTTCGAGGAGAACTGAATTTGATGATTTTATTCGTGTTTATTTAAATGAAATGAAGTAAAAGAAGTGAAATTGCAACAATAATAAATAGTAATTTGAAAAATAATAAAAAAATATATGAAAAAGTAGAATTTGGGCTGAAAATTTAAATGTTCAAAGAAGAAACCCCTTTCAGAACACATCACACCGGAAACCGACCACAATCCGTACCAAAAATATTCCCTCGGTATTATTTTCAGTTTTTCTGACTCTTAATAATATTTACTAATAGTATTTAGCTTATATTAAATGATTATTAAAAGATTAGATCAGTTTTAGAATGTGGGGCTACTTTTTCATTTTTTCCGAAAAGCTAATTTTTGCCTGATCCTCAAATTATAAATTTTGTAGCTCATGTATTTTCTCAAATCTTGTTTAAAACTGTTCTTAGGTTTATATATGAAACTATTTCAGTCAATAGAACTGGATATTAAAGCGTTTTCCCGATCCAAATCACATGTATTTAAGCTTACGAAGGGTGTATTTAATGTTTTGGCCGTTAGTGTATCTAATGAAATGCGAGTAATATGAGTTTTTTTTCATAAATCTACCTCGTCTTATAAGGATATAGTTCAAATGTCATATCCCAAATTGTACAAAATAGGGTACCAATAGTATAGGAAACGATGTCTTAAGGTGCCAATAAGTGTTTTCAAAACTAATTTTTGAAATAAATGAATTTTATTGGGAGAAATTTATACGACAAATTCTTAGATCAAGTGCGTTTTCAACTCTTCTTTTAACTGGAAATAGTTAAATTTCTTGACTTGACTTCAGACGACCCTACTCTGAATTATTGTGACTACCACAAAGTATTGTTTAAAGGTCTTTGAATTAACTATTCTGTCGAATTTTCAAAATTTTTCAAATATTTTTTTTGTAAATTTTGTTCTAAAGTTACTCTTTCATATTAGAAAAAGGCATATTTTTTGACCTGAGAGACCCATGTAACCCTTTAAAGCAAGTGGTAAAGTTACTCCCAGAGACTAGTCAACCACATCTACGGTATTGTAAATTCAAAGCCTGTCCTCTGGGATGCATTAATAATTACAAAAACTTTAAAATTTAGGTTCACCAAAAAAGATTTTTTAACAATTATCTTCATGTTAGATTTGGCACCTTGGGTAATTCTATCTCCTTGTTTTATCATTATATCGATTTTTCAAGAAGAATTTGTCTAGTCGATCGCAATCTTTTTGGCGATACTTTAATGATACGATATCGACCTGTGGGTAGGTCCTAAGATCCTAAAAAGACCTACGGCTTAAACCGAAAGACGGCTTAGTGAAAAACTGATAGGAATATAGTCTGCTTATTATTTGATAATAATTACGTTAAGCCGTATGTGTGTCCAGCACATAAGTCCCTGTTTCTAAGCATTTGGCTGGTACAGTTAGAAACAGGTGAATCGCCAGACGGACAGGCGAACAATCACCGTAAAGAGGAATTACATACGTAGCACTCCCTGTGGAGATCGAGCAATAAGAAAAACACTGCAGCTTTTGTGATGCAAGATCGCGTCGTGATCATACTGTATGATCATCTTGAGACAACTGCAAATGCGTGTCATACTTTTAATCCAACTAAAGTGCTTCCTGTCGCTTTCACAACCAATTCCAGGAGCATTAACAAGTGCCCTTAATCTGCTAAGGGGAGTTATTAAAAAAAAAGAAAGGAGTACATGTTTGATATGAAATGAAGAGGGACCATCAGGCACCAATTCCGCCACCATATGTCTCTATGTGATCGGCGTTTTAATGCAACCAGACAGACCTTATTGAGAATTTATAAGGTTAAAAGCACACCATAAACACACACGAATACATATTTGCCAAAGAGCCATGAGGTTCAACGTGATTTCATCATAATTTATTGTACTTGCCTCCAAGTTAACCATATTTGATCATATTTAATAATATAAAAACACGTTGTCGCCAAATTCGCTACCCACTCTGACGCAATTTTCTCTCTCACCTCCTTTTGCTTTCATTTTTGCACTGGCGAGCAGAAGTTAGTAATCTTTTTATTTGTTCTTATTTTTTTACGTTACGTTATACATTCGGTGTCCCGTTGTATTGGAATGTTGAAATTACAATAGAATAATTTTATGACACACTTTCAAATTAATTTGCAATTGTTAGCAGATTTTTTCGGCATTTTATTACTGTTTCAAAATTGATCTCTATCTAGTCATACAGCTGGTCTTTTAGAATTTGTGCCTTTCTCTGGAAATTGTCAGATAAGAATTGCGATCGTAAAATAATTTTTGCGCAGTGGAGGATCATACTGCCAATTTCAAATTCACCATGAAAGGTAATGGGTAAAAACAAAGACAGAAGTAATAAAATAAAAAAAAAGTTTGTTAATTTCACCTAAAGGCTATGAAATTCAATTATTCGATTATTATTGCAATTTTCAATTACACAATTTCACTTTGCACATTTCATCCGTGGTACTTAAATTTATTTTAAAAATTCCATTTTGCAAAATGAGTTAATTCTTTTCGAAATAGCAGCTTGAAAAATTGAAAATTATTTTAATTAAATGGAAGTTATATTTAATAATATTGGGAGCGGTTTGCCATGCAAAATGATGTAATAAAAATAAATGTATATAAATAAAACTGCAAATAGGATTATTACAGTAATCACCAGAAAAATATAACATGTCACAAAAATTCGAATAATGAACTTAGTTCAATTTTGCAATATGCGATATTCAATCTAATATATTTCTTAATTTTATCTTCTCAAAAGATAAATAAAAGTGATAAAAGACACAATATCTGTGTAATGTTCCTATCAAATATAAATTTTATTGCTCATTTAAAAGCCTAAGCTCCTATCAGAACCTTAGAATTAATTTTTATCTTTCAAATAAATGTTAATTTGTTGTGTAGGTTCATCTTTCCTTAATTTAAAAAACAAATATTTCAAAAATTTAAGAAAATAAAACCAATCGGAACAAAATTTCAAGAATCTTCTGAAAAAAGTTTTAGAACAAATAATTTCGTTGAAAAAAAAACAATTTAGATCAGTTAAAAATGAATTTTGATCAGTAATTTTTCAGTAGTGACTTTAGCACACCTTTTAAATAGGGAAAATTTAAAAAAATTAAAATGAACTCCTTTTTCTCAATCCTTTCGCATTAGTTTACCCCAGTCTTTCGCAATGTTTTTCTTTCTTTAAATATCACACAAAATTCAATTTCGTTCAGTATAATTTTACGTGCGCATCAACGAGATAAACATATTCAAAATGTTTGAGGAAGAAAGGAATGTGAATTTTGATTTCAAGAAATTTTTTTCAGATCTAAAAGGTGTACCGGAGGCATAAAGAATAATTTTGTACTCTTAGATCGATTTTGATGAGTAAGGTCAATATCTATTAGTAATGCCTCTGGCACACCTTTTAGATTGGTAAAATGTCAGGAATTGAAAATTCGCGTTCCTTTCTTTTTCACAAATTTTGCAAATGCCTATCTCATTATCTCGCACTTCAAATACGATTGAACTAAATATAATTTAGTGTGATGTTCAAAAGAAGAAGAAGAGTGCAAAAGAGCAGGATAGACATACAGCGGCGGCCAAAATAATAGAATCAGTTTGCAAAGCTTATATTTTTTTTAACTTTTGTATTTTTTCCCAACTTGTTGATAAAATTCTGAAGTCGAAATCTCCAAATTATTAGAATCGTGGAATAAGGGTTGTTTTGGCTGCTAGAGGTCTCTATTTTACACAGAATACTTCAATAGTGAAATACATTTCGGCCAAAAAAAATTGGAAAACTGTCATTAATGGTTTCTAAATTATTTAAACTTATCCGTTTTATAGACCACATTCTTTCATTTAAATGAAAGTGGTCCTATCGTGTTTTTCAAACCTAATTTCACTATTGATTTATTCTGTGAGAAATAGATACCTCTAGCAGCCAAAACAATATTTATTTGACGTAAGGTAATTATTTGAACATTTCTATATCAAAATTATTTAAACTAATTGGAATAAACAAAAATGGTAAAAGTAAAATAGTGATCTCTGCGGAGGTGGTTCTATTATTTTGGCCGCCACTGTATGTAAAATTTTTAAGAAAGAAATTGTTGTGAATTTTGACTTTCTGAAATTTTCCTGATCAAAAAGGTGTGCTGGAGTCATAAAAATCGATTTTGATTAGTAAAAAATCCATTTCGATCAGGAATAGCTCCGGCACACCATTTAGATCAGACAAATTTCATAACCAAAATTCACTTTCCTTTGTTTCTTAAAAATAATCTTTCGCACGCTTGTTTTTTTTTTGAACATCACACCAAATTAAATATAGTTCAGTTCAATTTTGAGTCTGAAAGAATGGGTTAGATTCATGCAAATCTTTTGAGAAAGAAAGGGACGTGAATTTTGATTTCATAAAATTTTGTCGATCCAAAAGGTGTACCGAAGGCGTAAGAAACAGCACAAACTTGATTGTTATAATTAAAAGAATATTTTTCAAGACTACAAAAATCGATTTCGGTCAATAAAATGAATTTTGATCAGTAAAAAAAACCAATTACGGCCTTTAAGAAACCAAAAAATATAATTTAGTACTATAAATAAATTGAAATACTATAAAATTTAATTTATAACAAAAAATACTTTTTATGTAATTTTCTTCAAAATTTTACCTACTTGTACTACTAAAATAAAAAAAAAACGCCTAAAGTTCATTTAGCTTTGGAAACGTTCTAGGCTCAACCTTATATCTTTAAAATAAAATTGTCCTCTATATTTAGAGATAAAATTTGAATAATTTTCTAGTAATTTATCTTGATAAAATCTGTTTTGCCTTGTGAATAATTCTTAAGAATCATATAAACCGTAAGTTGCTAAAACATTACAAATGTTTGCTTCGTCTTAATGTCCGTAAATAAAAAAGATCGTATTAATAAAATATTCACCTTGAGAAATACTCTCTTATAGCTTCAATCATTTGGGCATTTTAATATATAATATTATATTAATAATGTCATTATTGAGACTGTCTCCTCAGGCTGTCTCAAATGGGGGGTATATCAGGGGTCAGAATATGGAAAAAAAACATGATGGAAAATTGAGTAAATGTGTGGTTAAAAATAAATTTAAAAATAAAATCAATCGACAGGTGCTACGGAGGGATATGGAATCGGGTCAACACCAACATTAATGGGATTCAGATTATTCCGATCACATAGCGATTAATTAGCACGATTGTGCCAGATGGTACTGGTAAGATACATATATTAATGGGATGGCCAAAAGGATCAGCACCGATCACATCAATTTATATGTGGTAGATAGTTGATGTTTTTATTTGCTCTTACAGCAGTTGACAAGAAAGTGCCCAGAGGACGATCAACACGTGTTCTCAGGTGAGAGCAGTAAGAATTATATTTATGGTGATACTGGATAAAGATGGTGAACTCTCATGAGACGTGATCGCAAAACCTGTCATGAATATCAGTGACAACCATTGATCAATGCGGGATGTTTTTTTTTAGCTCACTGTCTTCACTTACACCTTGATTATTCTGTTCAATCAGCTTCCACCTGGTTTACAAGATCAAAATAAACACAGAAAAAACAACCGTGGAAGACAGGAAAAATGGAGAGATGATCGTGCGAGCAAAAGTGAAATTTTTCTCGATCTGCATATCTAGTGGAGTTCTCCATGATTATCAATTCAATCAGCTGAATTCTTTGGAAAAATCTATCTAAGAAATCCGTACCGGAAGCAGTCACTGTTGGGGAGTACTTCAAGCTACTCAATTAATTGGGTGTGATGTGTTATTGAAAAATTCCCATGACTTGGGGAGCTCGACTAATAAATAGGGGGTGTGTACTATAGTGGAAGACGGGGCAATTCAGAAAAGAAATTGAATCTTAAATTTTTAGTTTAATATTAGAAAGTTTAATTTTAGCGATCTTAGCCATCTGGCATTTAATGCTTTTTTTATTATCTGGATATTATCTTCTCTAAAATCTCTCCGGCCAGTACCCGATCTTATTTGCCCTACATAATTCTTGAACTCGTTATAGATAACGATGAATGAGCAGAGAGCGGAAATTAATCGCACAGTTTTTTTTTGCTCACCGTTTATCGCATTTTCGTATTATTTCTTCAATTTTCTTATATTATTTTCACCTAGTGCCACCGAGTATGAGATAAGGTAATACAGTAATCGAGAATTTGCGTAAGAATTGCAATGAAAATGCGTAAATTAACGAAATACGGTGAGTATTTTACTGTTCACATTTTAACCGATTACTGTCCAGCATTTTAACCGACGATATACCAAATACTAATTCCAATGTAGTTTTTATTAATTATTGGAAAACTTAAACCAAAAGCCCTACGGCGCGAAGCGACATTTATTATTATTATGAACATAGAACTCAGGTAGGGGAAGTGTGCCTAATTTCGGCCACTTTCAGTGTAATTTCGGCCAAGAAAATAAATTAATTAAAATTATGTATGTTATCTTCGAATAGTCAATGAATTCATTTTGCTTTTAAATATTTATTCATTTTTGGATGTATCAACACAAAGACCGTTAAATTTTAGGTATAATTTGAATTTAAATTGCGTTGTAAAACTCAGTATGGAAAGAGTCTTACAAAAAATGTGACAGATCGATTGTGTTTCTAGCAGTCTTACGATTTGTTTTTTTTTTCACGGTGTTTTTCATTAAAATTGAATAGTTTTCATTAAAGATTCTTTCTGTTTATGTTAAAATAGTGAATCAATCTTTAAATTTTGGGTAAAATTTCCCAGCTGGATCCTGTATTTCGCGTAAAAAATATAATCTTTGTGAGCGTCTCTCCGGTGAGGTGGTGTTGCCTATTCCGGCAACATCTTTTGCTTTCCTAAATTTCTTATTCATTTTATGTTTTTTTTTTCAATTTCTGAGTTCTACAGTGCTGTCCCTCTATATGCACACTCTCTATATGCACAGCTTTTGTGTCGGTTGCATATTCAAAATCCATGCGTCACAAAATGTAGTCAGAAAAAAGGTGGCCGGTATTTCACTCAAAGTGGCCGGAATACTACGCAAAGCAATGTCCATATTTTTATTAATTTTTCAATATTTTAGGAAGTGATTTAAAGAAAACAAAGATGATAAACTAGTTTTCAAAGTTCCACACAACCCTCCCGAAAAGGAAGTAACAAGAAATATCAATATGAATTAAAAATATTGCATTTCAAATTTAGGACTTCGGTGCTTATAAGCAACTATGCCGAAATTTGGCACACTTACCCTATTGCTTGAGTACCATGAAGCTCTTAGCCCACCGCTCATAGAGTTGAGAAAAAATTAAAATTGATTGAAATTCGTGAAACTGCTGCCCTACCTTCCCCTACACAATATTTTGCCCTAATGACTAAAATGTCAAGTATTTTTGTATGGTCTCCCCATCGTACTCGTTCATGGGATTTTTATCCTTCAGACTCAACCCCTCTTTTGGCATCGAAAGTGGATCAATATAGAAAAGTGTTTGCGTCACTGTGACGGTCGCCACCCATGTCATCCCATACTTTCACAATTTCTCTAATAGCACTGGAAATCTTGGAATATAATGTGCAATGTACTTAAAGTAGGTGAACAAAATTAAATGCTGAGGCACATAACATTGCAATATCTTTTTTCGCTGTAAATTCACATTGGCGTTATCAAATTAACATGCCAATTAGGAGTGCAATTGAGAAAATTTTCAATGTAAAGCTCAAGCAAATGTTGTGTAGAACCAGTGTTGTGATTAGATAGAGAATTGTTGTTGTCAAGTAGCATTAAGAATCGTTTCAATTTACCGTGTTCATATACACTTCAGTATTAATAATATTATTTGTCGGCAACTTTGTATGAGAGAGTTTGTAATGTTAGATGTATAAAAACTTGGAATCTGTATTAGTTACTTTATAGCCTAATGATAAAGTATATTTTCAATTAAATATTTCATTTCCTAGATAAATTTTCAACTCCAATTTCTTAAAGATTAATTCATAATCCACTAATTATGAAAGGAATAGGTCTGTCGAAGTGTTTTGTGTTTACTTAGAAAGAAAAACAATTCAGTCAGCTGTTAGCTCGAGTTTAAAGTTCTACATCAGAAGTCGAGCTTTTACAATCAGTAAATTATACTTTGGACTGTATCAATTTTGTCTTTGGATTTACCGGAGATAAACCATTTCAAATACATTTTATTGTTATATACGAACTTTATAAAAAGAGCATTGTTAAATATTAACAATCTTAGTAGTAATGTTTGCACGACACGTTTAGTAGTAACAATACAATAAACTCATAATTTTTTGACTCATCGAGACTTTTAGCTTTAACTCTCTGAAAACTGATACTTATAATATCTTTGTGGATGAGACGATTTTCTAAAAATGACGTCATGTCCATGTAATTTCCAGACGTAATAGGAGCTTAAAATTAAATGCTTAACTCTTTCGCGTCATTAGGGTCATATATGACACGGGGAAAAAACAATTTTTTTTATTATTTACATTAATTGAAATCTATCGGTTTGTGCACGGCATCATATTAGAAGGATGTAAGATTCTTGTCTAATTTCCTCAAGACTCCAGATGTTCAGGAAAAGAAAATATTTGAGATCAAAAATAACGAATTTCGAACTTTGTTAAGTGACTTTTCTTTTTCAAAATGTTTTATATTAATTAATTTTTTTTCAGCAAAAAGTTCTTTAGAAACACAAAATAGAATATCCAAAGATTGTATATTGCATATTTTGATATAATAAACTACTCTCAATTTTCCAGAAAAGCGTGTAGAATTTTCCGGGTCATATATGACCCTATAGTCCCCAAGGGAACAGTGTTTTCGTCCCAAACCTGCAGCGAAATGTAGTTGGGACATTGTTTTTCTTTGTGAAATGCAGGTGGGACATCTTGCTCCTGGACATTTCATCTTATATCTGATGAATTATAACATATTTTGCAATATTTTAGAGTATTCTGCAAGCGTCCCATATTGTGCAATTGTATTGTGTGAGAATAAATATGTGCGGTATTAAACATTTTAGTAAAGTAATATTCTGAATTTTCCCCATTTTTCTATACTTTAAAATATTTTATTTAATGAATAAAATATGATTTTAAGGTAAGATTAAATTTAGTTAATAAATATTTTTTAAAAAAAATAGCAAATTAATAGTAAGTAATAATGTATTGAAAATGTAAAAAGCGAATTGTGATCATTGTATTAAGAAGATAACGTGAGTCTTGAAAAATAAAAAATTTCGTATTTTCTATATTTTTTTTGTAAACATAATAAAGGATTCATTTAATTCAAGCAATTTACTCTGAGTAATCCAAATAGAAGCGCAAAGTAAGTTCTTTTTTCAAAAAAGTTTTCCGAAAATCAAGTTCCAATGGCAGATTTTTAAATTTTTTTTGCTTCAATTCAAAGAGAGGACATCAGTTATAAAATCCACTTCTTTTCAACTTGTAACGCGTCTAGAGGCCAAACGGTAAGATATATCGACTTCCGCCCTTAGACGACCCCCTCCCCCGTAAGTCAACATTATGTATTGGTATTTTTTTCCTTTTTACTTTTTCATACTCAAGTATGTTTTGGAGGTACTCAAGGTGAATATTTCATCTTTAGACCCTTACGTTCGAAAAAAATTTCGATGTCGAATTTTTGAAGGGCAAAGTTTATTCACTTTAGAGGGCCTATTTTTTATCTGATTTGTCAAAATTTGGATTTTTTGAAAAATCTTGAAATTTCTACCGCAGCTACATTGGAATTAATCAGTAATGTACCCGTAAATAATATACTTTTTCGAATTATTTTTTTTATTTGTCCGTATGCTTGTTAGTTATGCTAATATATTTTTAAATATGCTTTTCTCAAGCAATGTTTTTTATTTCGAAATGTTTTTTTTTTATTTATGAATCAATTTAATTGGTAGTAAACCTGTATGTTCCCAAAAAACCATGCGAAAAGATAGAGGAGACTGGGGCAGTAGTAAACATGGGGTAGCATGAAACTCTGATATTTATGTCTACACTACTTGGACTTATGTCGACCATTTCTTCCATAAGGTTCTTGGACAAAGAAGCCTATTTTATCTATCAATTCATATAGGTCTCATATTCTAAAGCCTAATATATAATTAAAAAAAATTGCAATGTTTACTGCTATCCTGTGTTTACTTCCGCCCCAGTTTTCCCTAATACACAGATATTTCTTTGTCGTGATTTAAATGAAAATTTCTGAAAATGTAACTTTATTTACTTGAGGAGGAAAATTAATTTGCTCTAGAAAATAACTAAATCGATTAGAACAAGTATAAACTCATTACAAACCGCTTGGAATTTCGGATAAATTGAGGAAAGTAAGAAATCCTCAAAAGCTTCATTTAGTCCTTTAACGACGAGACATTTACGGACTGAAAATCAACAATAAAAATTTGAACTGGTAAACATTATCAATGATAAGTCTTCCATCTAACCTTGGAAAGTCCAACAGAGTCTGATTCGGTGTATTGTGCGCCTCTACACTGAGGGAAATCCAAAAAAAGTTAAAATAACATTCCGGAAATGTTTATTTTACCCTGCAGTATTGCTCTGAAATCGGTGTAAATATTATGCTTTTTAGGTGTATTAGGGGTTAAAGTTATCCTTTTTCAAGTTAATTTTACCCTTAAAACGGTGTAAAATTAACATTCAAAAATGTTGATATATTTTTACACATAAAAAGTATTAAAGTTATGAGGAAAAAAAGTTAATCGCACCCCCGTTTTTTCTCAGTGTATGAACGAAAGGGACAAAAATAGCCCAAAAATTTGAGTAATTTTTCTGACTATATCAATGAATAATAATTTTCGCTTTAATGAAAAATATTACGTATGAGTATTGTAGTTTTTATTGCCAAAGGGGATTTACTTAAAAAAAATTGGGAGTATAAAAAATAAATAAAATTAATTATAAATATGAGCATTTAAAAATTCACCGTTTTCGAGCTTAAATATTTACTATATATCAAATAGCTGAAGATTTGCAAAAAAATATTCTAGATTCCTTCAACCTTCTACTTTGCAATTAAGTACAAACATAAGAAAAAGAATCATTTTAGGTAGTCAGGAAAAATTATTTTCTTTATGTGACACCGGTGTTCCAATCATCCTTAAAGGGTTAAATGCAATTTATGAAATCATTTGCAGAATTCAAATTTGTAAGAGCCAAGAAGTTTATAATTTTTGTGTATTTTGAAGAGATAGATTTTAGATAGATAGATAGAGATTTTTGTTTAGCATTTTGAAGAGATATTAGTTTTCAAATAAGGTTTTTCCACAGAATATCGTAAATTAAATGTACTTACGTAAATTTTATCAACATTGCAAGGATTGAAATTCCCCCAAACTACTCTAACCTAGCTCTTGCATCTTGGAAGTGCGCATTTGATATTTTGAGATTGTAATTTGTAAACTCTCTCTAGAGACTATCCTTAATGTTTGTATTTTCCTTGAAATGTTGAAACATTACTTGCAATTCTCTCAATTGTCCATGACTGTTTTCTTGCGTGGGTTGATTCCTTCGACAAGGTTGTTGCGTCGAAGAAAACAGCTCATTGTCAGCCAAGTTCTTGGCGATTTATTTTGTGTTATATTGCAGAAGAGTTAAATAGAACAAAAAATTGAATAGCTTTTTTTTACCTTGGAAGTAATTAATAAAATTACACAACAAAATCTGGAACATTATAGCAAATTGTGCTTGGAAAGTTTATTCCACTCTCATGGATATTATGGGTGAAGTATTTGGTGTTGAATGGTTTTTTTTTTGTGGGAGATACAGGGAGTGGAAGCTAAAGTAGAGTGAAAAGAGCAACTCACGCGAATTTTCATTTTTATATGTTTTTTTTTTTCACTTCTTTCTATATATAATAAAAATACCAAAAAAGAGAATTGCAATGGCAAATTCGCAGAATGCTCGATATTTTTCGAATTTTAAATCCGGTAATTAGAAATTTGCAGTGGTTCATACGAAAGTAATGTATCTATATGTATATTGAGTAGAAGGGTTCGAATCAATTTATTAAAAAAAATCAATATCGATATATTTCATCTAAGTGTAAACAAAGCATCGGCTTTATTATATTGAAAGGAATAGGGTTCGTTTTTCACATGAAAGTCAGGTAATAGAGAAGACCAGGGCAGATTTAGCCAGTAAATGAAATTTTTCTTTCCGTATAATTTGTAAAAATATGTTTGTACTAAGCTGATAAGTATTTCAATGAATAGGAAGGGATGTGTTTACATCAAAAAAATAGTGGTTTCCTAATAATTCCCTCTAAGGCAGACTATAACATCCTACTGTCTAATAGTATGTGTGGCTAATTCTGCCCTGATCTCCCCTAAAGGCAATAAAGATGACACAAGCTACATCAAGTCCGTTCATTTTTTTCGGCACCATTTTTTGTTATTAAATTTTTACAAAATCAATTTCAAATTGTTCTTTCTTGAAGTTCGAGCAGTTAAAAAACTGGCCGAAAAGCACGTTTCCCTTAAGGATAGGGAAACTATTTTTTCGAAAATTTGTAGACCAGTTAATTTCTTTAAGTAATAGACACATTAAAAATCTTTAAGGCATTCTTTTGGTTTCGTGAATAAAAACATATTCGTTTTACCACATTTTAGCCCGCTTTTCCCTATACAAAAAATTCCTAACAATAAGGTTTGACATTATTTCTATTTTGATTTGCTATGTCCCTTTATCAGAGACGCCTCTACTTCATTTGGTCTAAATACACTAGGCTGTCTCGAAATGATAACTTCTTTTGGAACGCTGGACATCTAAGCCTAAGGAGGAGGATTAAAGCAAACAAAACACATTACAAATGAAAGGGCTTTTTTATCGTTCTGTTCTGGAATTTGGAATTAACACAAAGAGGACAATGGACACACTTGGATCGGGAGGGACCAAACAAAATAATATGAAAATAAATTCAAATTCAAAATTTGATTAATGGAGAATTTAGGGGGCCACTAAAGTTAGTGTTTCGTATCTTTAAGTATCTAATATAATTACAACCAATCGGTTGGGAGTTGGGACCAAAGTAAATACGTTAAAAATTTCGTGTATAGGGAACTTAGACTGATGTCCTAGACAGATTTACGGCTTAAGTCGAAAGACAGCTTACTGGTTAAACTATTACGTTAAGCCGTATCGCAGATTGAGTTGTAGGCGTGTCCAGCACATTAAGACACAGGTACACTCAGGCCATTGTCATTAGTTCTAAAGAGTCAGATTCAAAGAGAATGCTCAGGCTGATCCTCGAGAATATTAGACTATCAAATTTAGCACTAGAGTTTTTCTAAAACTGTCTTACATCAAAGGCCTAGGATCATTCAATAAGAGATCCTTTGCATAAATATCTTTTACCAATCCTGTACTGCAGAATTTTACTGACTAAAATATTCTCAAGGATCAGACTAAGTCTATTTGAGTAATTATGTGATAGGGTAATCGTAGATTAAAAATATGTAAATTGTAAAATAGAACAAAAATCGCCAAAAAAAATAGTAATTTCTATTAAATTTACAAAATTCTACTGCAATGTCATTCACAGGAGCATAAAAAATCAATATAATAATCTCGAAATCAAGGGATTATTTGTATTGTTTCCTCTTTGAGTTCGAGCAATAAAATAAATGGCTAAAAATAAAAATGAAATAACTAAATTACTCAACGATGATTGCTTGCAAGTCCATGACTTATCGGGGCTGATTGAATAAAAATTTTAGCGGTGTGTCGTGCAAGTAATACATTATATATCCCGGATGGAAGGAGCAATGGCTTTTTGGGCGCGTTTCAGAGAAAAAGCAGAGGAAGTGGACAAAGGAGCAAGGAGAGGGACAAACTGCGCAGCAGCCCAAGGGAAATTATGCACCTCTTCTTTGATATGTTAAGAAAATGCATTTATTCGACATTACGCAGACGGATGATTGTGCAAATGCCATCGTCGTTTAAAACTACGCAAAAAGCTGACCTTTCCGTGACATCGGGTGAAATGGTTTTAATGCGAGAGAAAGGGAGAAAGCTATGCAATTTTCAGGTCTTTCACACGTGCCACTGAAAAGGGAATAAATAAGGGAGAGTTGGGGTTGAGGACTGGCACCCAAAGTGGCGAGTGTCAGTCCTTGTCAAATGTGGCGCCCAAAAGGTGGAAATGATGATTCCACCGTGAGTGCTTTCAATGATAAGGATTGTATCAGTTGGACATGCTGAAATTTGAAGTAGCTACTGCACATAAGACAAGGAACCCCATTTTAAAATACCAAGTTTTTAACCCGGATAAAAATTTTGTTGGGAGGAAATTTCCTGGCAAAAGGCACACAGACACATCCAAGAGACTCCCAGACAATGCCAGAATATCTCCACTGGCAAACGCCAATGTTTCCATGGTGACAGTCTCACTCGGCGACTCCGCAGCTGGGAAATTACAGAGTCTCCCCATCGGGAGCTACTAGGGGCTCTGCGCTCAGCATCCGCAACGATGCAACTTTCCAACACAACCATACACAATACACAAATTAATTGGGTACCATTGAAAGATTCAATTGAAAACTCACTGTCACTACGGCGACCAAGGGTATGGTGAGATTGAGCTTTTAGAGAGGAATCACAGAGAAAACTACCAAAGCTCATTTTGGAACTCTCGTATTTCTGATGGGTCCGATTTTACATCTCCTGATGCAATAAAAGTTACTGCAAATTCATTTCCTGGGCTGTTTGATGGCATTTCACGGAACAAATAGACGGATGCTTTAGTGCTCATTTTCAAAAACTCATTATGTTTTTGATGAAATACTGAAATAAATGGAACAGTTTCCACCGATCATAATTCATGGGATATTAAATTGACACCCCTCATTCACATTTCTATGCAATACAGCTTATTCAGCTACACTCCTAGTATAGTTTAGGATAGTGTCGCATTGTTTTACACCATTATGTTAGTTAGGGAAAGTTACTCTTATGTCCTAGGTAGGGGGCTGGGCTCAACTGATTTGGGGCACCTTCTAAATAGAACAGTTTTCTCCTACTTTTAAAAATAGAACTAAGCCTTATCATAATGTAATTTATCTTCACATTTGTTTTATGAAGCTAACTTATGCTATGGTAAAGATAATTCTATTTAAAAATAAGAGAAAAAATATTATTTCAAAGGTACCCAAATTCAAAGTGGACCCCATTTCCACCAACAAGTTGAATATGAAATCATTCGCACCCACCGACGCGCCGCCCCTTCAATCTAAGGCATTAGTAAGCAACATATTTTCTAAGAATGTTCGTCATTATTTATTTTTTTTTAAATCCATTCTAAGAAAGAATATTTAAAATTAGAATACTAGTAGGAGTGCTGACGTAGGTATGTTAATGTAAAGAAATAACGCGGAACTGAATTCCCCCTGGTGTATTAGGGATATTTTAGATCAGAGGTGTGCAAAAACTGTTGAAACCGAATAAACGTCAAAAAAGTTTGTTTTGGTAGCGTTCTGACCATTGACGTACACGTGTTTCATTTGACGTTAATTCGGTTTCAACGGTTCTTGCACGCCTCTGTTTTAGATGGATAGATAGATAATTTATTCATCACAATGCCTGAGAAGCACAAATTTATAAAGTTGCAAGAGTGTGTAGTGTTTTTTGCGGCCAACGCCGTCTTAGCGTTGATGACCAACCTCCAGAGTGAAAACGGTGGAAAACTCTTTCACAGCTTGTATATGCCAATCATGCATCAAACATGAATAAAAAAATCATGATTTATACAAACTATAACATACATTTTGCTCATTTTAATGAGTAGAAGGAAAAAAGCAAACAGAAAATGCTGCTCTGTACCATTTGTACTCCTTTAAACATAGTGAGAGAAATTTAAAATCGCTAGCTCTGACTGAGCTGTAAGCCATTAGTGGGCAATGCCCAAAGGAAATAAAAAGTCGGTTTTATAATGAAAATGAATAACAATAATGAATAAAATAATAATAATTATTATGAATAAAAGTTTTATAATGATTTTAAGCAAGGTATTAGATCGATAAGTGCTGTACGAGAATGTGGTTCTTAGAAAGTCCTCCGATCTTTTAGAAGCTCGTTGAAAAATTCATATTCACCTAGAGATTTGCAGCAACGATGCAGATGCAGTTCGTTAACTATTTAAAGACGTGTGGGACACCGGTGTTCCGAAGACAAAAATTATTTTATCCACTTTAAAATCCGAAAAAAAAGAATTTTTCTTTTTGGGACACCGGTATCCCACTCGTCCTTAAAGGGTTAAGTAAGAGCATGATCGGTGTAAGTGGTAGTTAGCTTCAGATATCGGACTAAAGTTTTTTTGTGAACCGATAGAAGACATCATTGTCATAGACACTTTGTCGTAAAATATGAAGTTGACGTTAAATTTCGAACGTCAATACATTATCCGCTATGAGCGCATGAATTATTTAATATAGGGTAAGTGTGCCAAATTCCGGCCAGCTTGCAATTTCGGCCACCTATTTTGCTCCTCGAATTTCCATAAACTTTTAGATTTTACGTACTCTAGATATTATGCAAAGCAAAAAAATAACAAAAAATGTAGCTTTGACAAACGAGATTGCGTGAAAAATATATTGGAAGAATTCCTGAAGGGCAAGGAACTATGAGAATGAAGGTGGCCGAAATAGGGCACCAAAGCTATGTCCATATTTTTATTCATTTTAAAATGTATTAAAAATGATTTTAGAGTAAATATAGACGGTAAACTCTTTACAAGTTTCCAAGCAACACCCTTTCAGAAGGAAGAATAAAAAAAATCAATTTGTATTCAAAATATTACATTTCAAACTTGAGATTTTGACGCTTGCATGCAACTATGCCGAAATTTGGCACACTTACCCTACGTGACCTCCTTCGAGTCTCCACTATATTTGAAGAAATGCTGTGGACATGAAGGAGCTGTTAACCACGACAGGAAAAGATGTTCTTGATGCAGTTATAGAGTCTATTGTACAGTATAATGCTCTTCGCAAGCTGTTCAGTGTGACAACTGATGGGGCACCGAAGATGAGTGGAAAAAACCTAGGATTCTATGAACTCCTACGGGCTCATATCCCTGATCTGAAATTTTTCCACTTTCTGCTTCATGAAAAAAATTTATGCACCCAATATTGTCACAAGAGGAACACTGCGTCCTAGGGAGTTTCAACAAGGAAAAAAAAAATTGGCACTATTCTCAGGGTGCTCTAAATGATGAGACAAGAAAGTTTTACTCCGACAACCATATGATCAGACGCTGTTTAAAGGTGGCTTAACGACCCTGTCTGTTGTGTAAAATCAGAAAATTGTTCCACAGACAGGGTTGTTCAGCCACCTCTAAACAACTTTCTTGTCTCATTATCACCCTGAAAATAGTGCCAATTTTCTTTTCCTTCTTGAAACACCCTAGTCCACTGAAGTCAATCTTATTAACAGATTGCGAGGAAGACATAATCACACAATACATAGACTGATCAGGGACTTCCTTTCCAAACATGGTTCTCGTTATCTGAATTTGCTCCTAAGATGCAACGTAAGGTGGTTAAGCAATACCAAGGCGCTAGAAAGGCTTTTCCTGCTAACGAAAGATTTTCTCGACAACTTGGAGACCATAAAAATCTAAAAGCGCTCTTTTTTTTATCAATTTTCACTCCAAAAAACCAAAAATTTCACATGCAGTGACTGATAAATACTGAAAGACTGAAGCTGAAGCGTAACGTACGGTCTGGAAATAGTACCGTTGACACGCATAGACGAGAGAAAGCTTCTGATCTTTGAGAGACTGGTCCTACGACGAATCTACGGGCCTTTCCATGAAGAATCTACAGGGGAATTCCGAATAAGGATGAACCACGAACTGGAGGAGCTTTATGGAGAGGCCGATATTGTGGCCTCTATTCGAACGAGAAGACTGAGCTGGCTCGGACACATCTGCCGTATGCCAGAGGAAAGGATGCCCAGGAAACTTATGAGCGAAATCCGGAGGGGGCGTCCCCGGACGAGATGGAAAAACATAGTGGACGATGTCCAGAAAACCCTGGAAGTGCTGCGACACTTGGTGGACGCTAGCTTTAGATCGTGTGGAATGGCGAGGTGTTGTGCTTGTGCAGGAGGCCTTGTTTCTTAAAGGGACATAAGTGGCCACTTAAGTAAGTAAGTAAGTAAGTAAGACCGATAAATAGATCAATAACTTAAAATTGATCATCGCTAATTTAATTAACACTTTAAGGATAAGTGGGACATCGGTCTCCCAAAATCAAAACTTTTTTTTTGACTACAGAAAATTATTTTGTCCTCTATAAATAATCGAAAAATCAGTTTTTATTTTTGGGACACTGGTGTCCCATTCGTCCTTAACCCTTTAAAGTATTCTTTTCACGGTTTTTATTCAATATTTTCTCAAAGAGGGTTTCACTGCTTCATTAAATTTTATGTACATTCGTAAATCGTAAAAGTCATAAAAAAAAATTTCTACGTTGTGTTTTGTTCAGGTCAGGTTAAAGGACAAAGGATACTAAAAACTTATTTCAGTTTGTTAAAGAAAACTATTGAAAAGAATTCTTTGAAAGACAAAGTTATAATGTATCACTCAATAAATAGCTAGGGAAAAGTACCCATGTTTCATACGAACCGAAGCTGCGTAAGGACTATTTTTTCTATGTTTCTGAATAAATGTGACTCCGCGATATATTTTAAAAACCGGGCACTTTCCCCTAGCTTTTCAAATATGGGTGCGGTGAGTTATTACAAAGCTTGGGATCACATGAAGCATGGGCTGGGCACTTTCCTTTATAGCTTTTCTTTTATTGATTCCGTTTTATTAAAAAAAAAACGGTTTAGACCTGGGACATTAAGAGCAGAATCACAATGACAGTAAAATGCTCACCGTATTTCGTTAATTTACGCATTTTCATTGCATGCAAATTCTCGATTACCGCATTACCTTATCTCATACTCGGTGACACTAGGTGAAAATAATATCAGGAAATTGAAGAAATAATACGAAAATGCGATAAACGATGAGCAAAAAAACTGTACGATTAATTTCTCTTACAAATGAAATATTTCCGTAAGAATTGCAATGGAAATGCGCAAATTAACGGAAGACGGTTAGGTTGCAGCGAGCATTTTATTGTCAATGTGATTCTGCTCCAATATTGTTTTAAAATCTATGGGAACGTTATGCTTCAATATCCTTCCGAATAATCGTGTCAGATTTATTGACGCTAAGTATGTTCATATTTCGTAAAAGTTACTGGAATGGCATGTTAACACTTCATAATGCCACCCGTGAAGTAGAATAAAATAAACCGTTCCGATTTTCTGGCCAAGAAGCTTGTTGTTTCCACATGAAGACTGGTTTGTCGGAAGGATTGATGAGGTACAAAAACACAGAGTTAAAACAAGATGAACAGAATATCAAAGGGTATACCATTAAATATCAGGCATGAAAATTTTCAAGACAATTCTCGCTAATCAAATACAAATTTAAACCATAAAAATCATAATGAAAACCGATGCCCGGTGTGAAGAGACAAAAATGGTGCAGGTGATCACACTGTGAACATAAATTTCAACATTGTGAGATAAATAAATTTTGTGTCTCTTAGTCGAGAGACGACAAACCCAAGCGAAACAATAAGGGTAAAAAAAGAGAACCAAGAAGAGGATTATTATCATTTTAAGAGCTCATATAAAATATTTATCATCTCACACAGTCAGTGAATATTCACTTGCTAAATTCCACAGACACACATGATAAACATTTTTGCTCGCCTTTGAATGTCTTTTTCGCTCTCATTAGTCTTATTTCCCCCTTTAATTTATTATTATTACGTGAGATCTGAAAAGACATTTCTCGATCAGTGGTTTTCCATTAAGAACTTGTTAAATTAATTGTGATTTTTACATACTGACCCCACGATATTTCGTGCCTCACTACAACAAAAAAAGGCAAAATATGCTTGTGTCAAGAAACATTTGTTCGTATTTTGAAGATCATTAACTCACAAAAAAAACTAACCAAAAAATTAAAAAAAAAAACAGTAATTGCAATTTTTAAATTCAAGTGGTCGTGCATCCTGTTTATTTCAAAATTGATCTTTTCGACAGAAAGAGCAGAAAATTGTTGTTTCCCCTTTTATGAATGCATAATCAAGTCCAAATATCGTAAACAAATCTCTTATATATTTATAGAAATATAGGTTTGGATGATATATAAAAAATGCTTTATTTTAAAAGTTTTATTACCAGTTAAATGATCTTAAAGTCAGAAAATTTTAATATCTCATTATTAAGCAAAATTTTAATTTTATGAAGTAACAAAGATATTCAAGATTAGAATTTTTGTTTAAGATTGCATTCATCTAATTTAAATGAGTTTATTCACGAACGGGAAACTGAAAAACATAATAAAAATACAGAATGAGTTCAAGATGCAAAATTCTTCACGATTCATTTCGTAAAACTGAAATTTATTATGGCAATAAACCCCTATGTAATACGCTTTTGCAAATTCCTGATTTACAAACGAATGCTTAAAACATATTTGAATGAAAATAATAAAAAAATAACTCTTTGTAATGTATTCATTGAACCCAGTCATTTGTTGGATAATAATTCTTAATAATCTCACCTTACTATCGCATAAAAATTTCATGCGGTTAGATAGTGTTCCGACTTTGTCCAAGACTTTTTAGTTTTTAAACTTATTACAGTACAATTCTAACGCATAAATATACAAGAATCAACGCATTTGATTCCTATAGGGTAGAGTCAGTACTTTTCGCCAGTCTTAAGCTTTTATGGCCTCCTTAGGTGTAAAATTTTTGTCAGATTAAAACGAATTATTATATAACGATACTTTGAATCAACATCTATCTAAATATCTAGGATACTTGTCGAGAGTTTTAGTGAATCTCATTGAAAAATTTGCATTTTCACCAATTGTTCTTGTTTAAGTACTTTTCGCCACTTATTTTAAAATGAATTTTGAATAATTAAGAGACGTGATAACCTATTAAAATAGTAGAATAGAGCATATTATGAGTGTAGAACTACCATTTATTATTAAATTTCTTAAATTAGTTGTTTTATCTTAGGTGGCCAAAAAGTGCTTACATGGCGAAAAGGGCTGACTCTACCCTATACGAGCAATACTCTAAGTTACAATTTATTTTAGTTACTATTTCATTCGTTAAAAATAGTCTCAGGTTCTTATTTAACAAAAGTAGTGTAAAACTTTGACATTAAACCTGAATTTTAACATATTTTTAAAGGTTGACTCTATCGGACTTGTACTGTAATTCTCAAAGTTAAAGGCTATTATAAGGCTTGATATACCTTAGCTCTTATGGAATGGATCGGTATCAAATTTTAGTTCCTATGTCACAGCTGGACCTTATATTTTGCTATCACAGTCCTTATATTTGACACCCAGTCCCACTAGTGTCTCGAACTGCGAAAGGTTAAAAAAAATACCAAAGTATCATTAACTAGACACACCTAGCCGATACACGGCTTAAGATAATTGTAATCAAAATACTGTAACAGGAAACGGACGGAAACACTGATCGGATCCATTTCGTGTCACTTAGTCAAATAGTGGGTATTACGGCAGAAGTTATGATCCAAATCCAAGTGCAGTGTAATAATACCCGCCTGTACGTAATTCCCCTGCCATATTTGACAACAGATGAAGAGAACATCCATTTCGAAACGTAGAGAATGAAATTGTGAAAATCAAGAGAGGTTCAGTGTTCCGTCCGTTTTCTGTAACATTCCATCGGACCGGAAGTCTCCTGAATCAGAATAATGGTTAGACTATATTCCGAGCAGTTTCCCACTAAGCCGCTTCTCGACTTAAGCCGTAACTCTGCCTAGTGTGTAAGACCGTCCTCAGACTAGAGGTTTAGCCCAGTTTCCGAGGGTCTCAAAACCTTAAACAGCAATCGATTTTGTTGATTTTTTCAAAATGTAATAGGTCATTTGCCCTTAATAATCCAATCCCAAGTCAAAATTTTCCAAAAAATCTAGACTTATAAGATATTAGAGAAGTTAAGCCATATGCCTAAGCCTTAGATCTGAAGCCCGTATAAAGGGTGAAAGTAGAAGGTTTAACTGGTTTCTACAACCAGTTTTATTATTTATTTTTAAGCCAGGAATCCGGCATTGGTATTGGAAACACAGTGGTAGTTTAAAAATGTAAACTAGCATTTCTTAAAACCATTTTCTCACATAAACTAAAATATCCAGCAGCGTACTTTAAGATTGGGTGTAATATAGTATAAGGATCAAGTGAAAGCTTCCGGTTTTACTTCCGGTTCTATATGACCGAATTTGATGATCTAGCTAGAACGTAAATGAAAATCTCATAATGTTATAAAATTTTCCAAAAAATATTTTGTCATAAATACGAATTTTTATTACATAATAACGTCAATTATTTGGACTTGTGATAAATCTGTTTTTACAAGAGTTTGTAAAATAATTTTAGTGTGATACCGACCCAGTACAGAGAACTCAGAAAGAATGTTTGGTATAGAAGAATCCCTGTTGTCCCTGCTTCGAGTTTTACTAACGATTCCAAAAAATAAATTAAGTGTCATTCTATTATGAATCGTATAACAGTAAAACCATTTGAGCTCCAGTAAAATTCCTCAAATACGAATTGTTCAAATACGAACGACGATTGAATTCGAAATGACTTTTTAGAGATTATGTGAAGAAAATTTCAGTTTTTCAAATTCGAAAAATGAATAAAAATATCATTCTTCTTTGTTGTTTCATAAATATTACAGTGAAAAGGAAGTACGTCTTATCGAAAATTTATAAGTACCGTATATACGGATGATTTTGCACCTCTGCTTTTCTTAAGCTTCTCTTTAAAATTTGGTCAAAATTGGATTGACCACGTTGTATCCGAATATAGTTTATGATTTAAGCCTCTTGTTGATAAGTTACAACATGGAGAAACTCAAGTATCTCGGGGTGCTATTCATGAGTGGTAGGATGGATTCTAAGCTCCCGGCACGTATCGATCAGACTTCTACAATAATAAGTGAGTTTGGCAGAAGCATAGAACAGAAAGCCGAACTTAGACGTGCGGTTAATTATCGGTTTACTGAAAGAATAAGATCGCAAAGATAAGCAACCGAGATGATCACTCGAACTAATTACTCCTAAAGATCAAGTGAGGAACCCTGCCATTCGCGAGGATGTACAGTAGAGCCCCGCTATAGGCCATCGCTCTATAGTCCACAATTTATCGACCGTTGATTTCAAAACACTGATTTTAAGCTAGGTTATGTTTTTTAGTACGCGACGTGCAATGTTGTCATAATTATTTTAATATTTTTGCCAAACTTTATTGAGTAGTTGTGATATTTGTGATCCATAATAAAAAGAGCGAGGACAAGTACCACAATCGTAAAGAAAGTGTAAGCCGTCGAGCAATTTCAATACTAAAAGACGTTGATAATTTTAAAAAATGACATGGACTATAGTGCGATCCAAGACCCAAGTGTCAAACACTGAGAGAAATCTGAAAAAGTTAAAATAATATTCCGGAAATGTTAATTTTACCCTGCAGTATTGATCCGAAATCGGTGTAAATATTACCCTTTTTAGGTGTATTGGGGGTTAAAGTTACCCTTTTTCATGTTAATTTTACCCTTAAAAAGGTGTAAAATTAACATTAAAAAATGTTGATATATTTTTACACCTAAAAAGTGTTAAAGTTATGAGGAAAAAAGTTAATCGCACCCTCTTTTTTTCTCAGTGAAACTGGAACCAAATATGGCCTATAGCGGGGCTCTACTGTAAATATCGAGGAGCTGTTTCTCCGTGTTAAGAAATCATAACTTCGGTTATGTTCAGTGCGTGAATGAAGAAGGATTGTCCGGAATATCTATATAAGCCACTGTGAAAGGCGTCGACCTCGGGACAGACCTAGGACAAGGTGGCTGAAGCAATGACAGGATACTGCTTTAATAAAATGTCTTAAAATCGACTTTGAACATCTTCTTGACGTAGTTATGAATAAGTAGACGTGGGGGTCTAAATTAAATGCCCTCTCCCGACTCCATTATAGGGATAAGTGCAAACATTAAGCATCTCACCTGTAAAAAACTGTTCTGCGCTTATAACTTTGTTGTTTCTTCTGTAGCCCGGCGATAAAACACCAAGAGTCTTCAGGGAGGTTGGTTGACCAACATTTTCCTCCAGAAATAAGTAATTAGTACTGCGATGGAAATAATATAATTTGCTGTTTGGGTATATCTATTCTTCTTTATTGTCTCTCTTCTATTTGACCTAAGATTACAGGCCTAAATGTTTCTGCATTTCGAATCACGTCTATGGTTTTCGTAGAATTTTAAAAACTTTTAAGTCAGGAGTGTGCAAGGTGATCATGGCTTTTCATGGAAACAATCCGCCGATATAATTAATGCCATTTTATGAAACAATTTTGGTGGAATTTTGCGGAGGCGCATTTCCAGTGAATGAAAGTCATTTTTACTGCTGAGCCTTATACGCCTTTTTTTGCTCCTCCATCAATCCCCCGTATAATCCCCAAAATATGGCCTGATGGAGATGGCTTCTTTTTTTTTGTGGAACCCATGGCATGAGGCGCATTTTTCGCGACTGTCGGTAGACTTGGGTGATCGGTGATGGTGTGGGAAAAAAGACTTGGCAGAAATTAATTCGTGGAATTTTCAAGAAATGGGATTCTTGGGCGATAGACGACGCACTTTATGTCTGTGGTTGACGTCAGTGTCTGTTGGAACAAAGATGCAAGGCATTGGTTTTCATCTTATGCGAGATGCTCTTGAGAATCTTGGGGATCATTTTGGTCCCGCGTCGCCCAATGTTGGGGAGTTCAGCAGTGTATGTGTGAGTGTCGTGATTCGGTTTTCTGACAGAGAGTGGAGAAAACGGCAAAGAACCAATGTATAAAATTTATTGGATTTTGCACTGACTGGGAATGTTGGAATGAATCATCGACGGTGTCTCGCGTTGAAATTTAATTTGCTAATTCTCAGAAATAATCGTCGGCATCGCAGTTTGTGGCTTCTCTTGGCTTATAGACGTGCCTTCTCAGCACTTGGTGAGTCAAGGGACTTTGGATGAACCATGGGCCCAGGGGGTCAGGGGGTGGCATGGAGAGAAAAAAAAGCCGAAGACATCGTAAACATACAGGAAAATACTCTCTCATTTGGAGTTAGTTTTTTGGCCGCCGGAAATGCCAGTTGGAAGATACACAATTTATACAGCTTATTTAAGAACCATTTATTGGCAACACCCTCTTTCGCGAGACTTTTCGGGAAAAATCTTCACAGAGCAACCACTAAAAATCACCATAACAGAGTTGAAAAGGATCTGAGATTTATAGAAAAAGGACTAACGGTGCTATTTCAATGAAAGATTATCATGTTTTTGATTCACATTACACTGTTATCGAGTGCTTCTACATAAACGACTTTTTTGTGTTGGTTTAAAAAAAAGTCTGGGAAACACAGTCGAGACACAAACCTATACAAAGAAAAGTCGATAATGTAGAAGCACTTGAGAACAGTAAAGTGCTAAGATAAATAAAATACAGGTCTCCAGTTCGATCCTTGGTGGAGGGAGGAATTTTTCCTATCTCCACTCCGAAGAAGACTGGTTGATTTGAGTATCACTTGCCCTGATTGGCAATTGTACTTAAATATAATTACAGTGGGACCTCGATAGAGGCAACTCCCGATAGAGTCAATCTCCAACTATTCCAAATAAATAATCCAACTAAATAGTCAACAAATATTTTCTTACTCTACCGACTCCGATAGAGTCAACTTGGAATCAAATTGACTCCGATAGAGTCAACTTTTCTTTTATTATTGAACTAATAATATTAAATGATATTATTAAGATGTTTTCGAAATTATAATCAGTCTTTTTGTGTACCAACCGTACCAACGTAACATTTTTAACACAAAAGAAGAAAACGTTTATCTAAGGACATGGGAATTTTATGACAAAATTCATATATTAACCATTTAGTCCTTAGACGTCAAAATGATTATTTACAATAAAATTCTTTTCGTTACTTTGAGCCTTTTGACCTATGGAAAGTCCTCTTGCCTATTTGCTTATAATACCAGAAACAATTCAAAATTAAGTTAAAATACTAAAAATAACCCCTAGACAACTCGTAAACTCCTACAACTCCTTTACATCTCTATCTTTTAAATTAAGCATTTTTATTTATTTATTTTTTTTAGGAAAATTTCTGAATTTATAAAATCAAACATGAAATTGTTAGCAGTGGGAAAACGTCATTTTGAAATTGATAGTATCGCAAATATCTTATCGTTGATAAAGTTATTGGTTATTGGTTTTACACTTGAATAATAATTTTGATCCATAACTAATTTTAAAGTGAATAATATTACGACACAAACAAAAGGAAAAATTATGCACTTGAATTATAGAAGGTGAAACATACAGAATGCTAGATATTTTAAATACACCATAGTAAAGACACTTTTCCTAAATGTATTGGAACTTTCTAAAGAACCTACACCTTTAAAAATGTAAATGTTAAACGGTCATAAAAATCACCCTTTTAACGAAAATGTATAAATTTATTTTAAGTTACATTTTCAATTTAAAAGATTAGGATCTCAAAAAAAAATTTTGGATCAAAAACAAATAAGCAACAGAAAATTAAAACTGATTAGCAAAAATTTAATGTTAATAATATAAATAAATTAATATTGGTCAGTAAAATATTAAGTCTAGTCATCGAAATAACATCGAATATGGTTACATATAAAATGAATAAAATTTATATTTTGCTATTTTCTGATCATATTTAATTTTTTTAACAGTTATTAGTGGAACTTTATAAAACTTTGAACAAAAATTAAATGAAACTTTAAAGTTCTTCGATAATAATATATGGATAACTCTTTAACTTGAGTTAATGAAAGCTCGAAAGTGAGAGACTTACAATAATCTTTATAGAGAATGAAGAACGAATTAACTTTATGAAGAATGGGTTAATTAAATAAAATATTCTAATAGGGGAATGTTGGCATGCTTCGCACAGAGTGAGCCTTCAAACAATGCAAATTTCCTCTTTGTTTGCAAAGAGCTAGTACGTAATTTCCTAGACATAAGATAGATAATTATTGATCTGATGAAACGGGATGAGAAGTGGTAAGTCAGCTCTTTGCAAACAAAGAGAAAATTCGCATCGTTTGAAGGTTCACTCTGTGCGAACCATGCCTACATTCCCCTATCGTATTAAATTTATTAAAATGATCTAGCACGAACATAAAAACATACCCCTTTCTATCAAAATTTCTCAATTTAATTGATTTTATTGGACTCCGATAGTGTCACCGAATCCAATAGAGTCAACAGGCCTGGAAATAATTAATTAACTTTATCGAGGTCCCACTGTAATATTGAACAAAAAGTTCGCAATTTCTCACAATAAAATAAAATATGTTAATTTTTTTCATTGGAATGGCACCGTAAGTTATCTATGGGGAATTGTGGGGCAAAATGTAACATGGCAAAAAAATCAGAATTCGGTATTTTTTTAGGATTAAGGCCTCCTCTCCAATACAATACAATGACTAAAGACACGAAATTGCATTACAAACGCGAAATTTGAACGTGTTTAATGCAACGTAAGCAAAATGACTGTACTTTTACAAATTTGACAGCTATCAAATTAAATCCAAATGTAGTATCGTAATACTGACGTCACGGTGACTTCTAATTTTAATGTGCTTTACAACAATCTAAATGTAACTTCTCACGTCTTAACACGTTCATCATCATATTTTACGCAGAACGATTTTGGAGAATTCAAACAAATAATAGAATTTTTATGCAATAATATAGCAAAAATTTATCTAAACCAGATGAAAGAGCATTTTTCCATGTGTACACGTTTATTCATTTTCAATTTAGGAGCATTGAAACATTTCTAATTAATAATATAAACATAATACTCACGCTCAAAATACGAGGTGTGCCAATAAAATTACCGGACTGGAACTATAAAACATTTTATTCATCATCATCTATTACAGTTTAAATTTTATCACTTTTAAAGCATTCTTCGTGCCACGGCGGCCTCACTGTTTTCATGTGGTTGCTTCTGTCCGGCAACTTTATTAGCACACTTTGTACATTTACTTGAGAATTTAAAACCTTACATCTCATAGATTCTACTGTTATTATTATGTTTAGAGTCCGTAGTCGCGAGGAGGTTGCCTGTTAAGTAACATTACTTGTTAACGATTCTCTACCGTTAGTCACATGACTCTCTATTGCCTCAAATATGACTACGGCATTACGTCAAAACTTACTGAAAATTTACTTTGTATGTACTAAGTTTTGTTACTTGGGATTTCATATTCAAGTTTTAAAGTTTATGGTATCGAGAAAAGTCTAAGGATTTCTATGCGTTTCCCGCGGGTTTCTAATTGCTCCTTGTAGGTTTCTCGGATTCCCAAACGATTTTCCAGGGTTTCTTGTTCAAATTGATATTGTTATCTATTCTTTACGCTCAATTGCCACTTTTTTCAGAAATTAAAAAGTTAAAATCGAAATGCACAACAGTTGGCTGCAATTTACTTCTTTTGAAGTAAATCCCACAAATTGTTTTAGCCACAAACACTTATCATCAGACAGATCCCTAAAATTACCATAAAATTAACTTGTGCCTAAATGAACTATTTAGACCACATTAGCGTCCAAATAATCATTTACATAATTTGAGGTGAAGAATGACCCCCATTTACCTCTCAAATTACTATAATTCTGTAGAAAAAAAAATGCAAAATTGTCTTGGCCAAAGTGAACCTATTAATAAGAGATCATTAGACTTTCAAATATGTCTGCAATTTTTTCCAAATCAAAATAATGCCCAAGTATTCATTTGTTTTCCAATTGGAAAAATTGCACTGACTTACATCTCTTTTTCTCTGGAGAAGTCTCAAGGCTGCTGCAACATTTCAAGACGAATGATATTTTATTTTTGCACCGAGAACTGATTAATATAATGGAGAGTCCTCGAGAATTCCAGACGACATCGAGACAGACAGGGACAGGGCTTATTGCTTTTGGCGAATGGGTGAATTGTGTAGCATTTGAAAGTGTCTGGAAAGGGGTTTGCAATTCGGCAAGGGGGTTCCATTTTTTTTCATCCATAAAACTCTTCAGTCGATGATGATAGAGGGCCTTTATACGCTTCTAACAATTCTAAAATAGTCACGGATATTGTATTTGACATAAACGTACAAAATACTCCCAACTAAGTTTTAAATAAATACAGTACAGTCATGTGATTGTTCTATTATTGACTCTTAAAACAAGAATTCAGTAATTGGGAAAAAAATATAGGGGAAAGTACTTTCCTTTCGAACGTTCATGCCTTCGAATAATGTGAATTTTCTTTTATTTTTGCTAAGAAACTTACACATTTCTATTAAATATTAGTTAGCTTATCATCATTTATTGATAATTACGTAATAATCAATTGTAAGTCTCTTTAAAAAAGTAAAAGAAATTCACATTATTCGAAGGCATGAGCGTTCGAAGGGAGAGTACTTTCCCCTACAGAACTGAAATAGTCCATATTAAAACCTAAAAGTACTACCAACTTTTTTGGGAATAGGTTTATCTGATTTTTTTTTTATCAATTGTTTGTAAAAACAAAATCTCTTGATAATAATCGTCCGTCTACTATTTTACAAAAATTGTAAGCTTTATCTCAAGTAGAGTAATATACTATCGAGTATTTTAGTTAGTTAGATTTTCTGTTAATTTTGGTTTATTTACTGAAACAAAACATTTTACTATAACCAAAATATTGCACTATTATGTTAACTATTTCATCTTTCGAATGCCCAATATGATTTTATGCTAATACAAATTATTTTATTAACCTAAACTGTTTATAACAGTTTGTGAAATCAATAGTCGATAAGTTCGAAATTTTTTTGATTGTTTTCATTTTTAAAAAATTTTTAATTTGTCCAAAAACCATTTCAAAAAAAATCAATTCCATTCCAATATAGTGAATTTTAGAAAAATTTTGCATTAGTTTAACATTGACTAAAAATCCAAGATACAATTTAACATAGAAGGGAGACCGGGATAGAATTAGTCAGCAAATGAGATGTTTCTTTCCCAATGTTTTGGTAAAATAAATTGGTATCAGACTAATAAATATTTCAATGAATAAGGAGGGAGTTAATTACTCTGAAAAAAATAGTATTTACTCACTATAATGTCCAAGGAAAACTACAACACCCCACTGTCTAATTGCTCCCCTGACTAATTTTGCCCCAGTTTCTCTTACCACTTAATGCGGTGCCATCCAAAATCCTGATAGCCAAAATCCCGAAAACCAAAATCCCGAACGCCAAAATATCGAAAAGCCAGAATTCTGAGGACTAAATCCCGTATGGGTCGAAATGAAACGAATGTGTCGCATTTCCGAAAAGCCAAAGTCACGAAAAAAGAAAATCCCTAATGGGTAAAAATCCCGAATGGTCCAAAATTCTGAATGATCCAACATACCGAAACGCCAAAATTCTAAAAAAAATCGATATTTTAGCTTTTCGGGATTTTGGCGTTTCAGGATTTTGGCATTTCGGGATTTTAGCTCTCAAGATTTTAGCTCTCAGGATTTTGACTTTCGGGATTTAGCTCATCGGGATTTTGGTTTTCAGGATTTGGCTTTTCAGGATTTTACTTATTGAGATTTTAATTTTTGAATTTTAACCCATTCGGGGTTTTGACGTTTCGGGATTTTGACCCATTCGAGATTTTGGTTTTAGGGGTTTTATCTTTCGTCACAAGAACCCGATATCTGAACTCTCAGAAGAGCTTCAGAATCATCTCCCATATCACTTCTCTTTTTCGAACACTATGAGAGTGTTTCTCTACGGGAAAACAAGACCTGGATGGCTCCAGTCACTGAAGTTATTGTCCAGTCATTATAATCCTGAAGAGAAACACTCCCATAGCGCTCAAGAAAAAATATTGATATGCATGATGGTTCTGGAATTCATCTAATGGTTCAACTGATAGCTTTTGCAGCTCAGACTCAGGATATGCGATAGCTTTCATTAGGATTGGGATCTCGCCAAATCAATCGCAGAATTTATCAATTTCTTCCTTTTCATCATATCATAATAAGAAACTTATTGTTCTCATTCAGTTATATCCCAAGGGGCATTTGATATCCAAATAATGTATGTCTCAAATGTAACCAACATATTTTCGACGTAATCGAACTATTTCTTAAAAATATAATGTATGAACGCAATGGATGTGAATTATATGAAAATTATGTGCGTTGAATGTCAGTATAATAACTTGACTAAAAATTGTATAGAAAATATCAGTTATTTTCTATTAATACATTTAATACATTTTGTTTGATAAATTCCAGTTAAAATATTGTTATTTTCCCTTAAAATTACGACCAAACATTTTTGATCTATAAACAAGTCATAATATAATCTATTTTTGAGTGAAAATGTATAAAACTATGTCAAATATTTCTAAAGTATATTTATCTTACACATTCATGCCATTATGTTCACATAATGTCGTGAAATTGTATGAACATCATATTCTGATATATTTTAGTTACATTTGTTCCATAAAAGACACAAGTTATATACAACTTGTCTTCTTTTTGTATAACGCTGCCAGATTGTCAAATTCTACTTTGTTTACTAAGCAGAAGTTCATCTGCGAGTGAAAATTTATGAAAAAAGTGATGTCTCACATTAATTAGAGTCCTGAAGTGCGCCAGCGTATGCAGAAAAATCGAGTATATAGATGGAAGGGATTAAATTTTACAAAGTAAGTGCAAATGATGGAAAAATAGTGAATTAACACTTCGTTTGTGAGAGCTAATATTTTCACCCTTTAATTGCAGTGTACCGCAAGTACAAGCGTTAGGACAGTTTCCAGATCATTTGTCGTGAAATCAAATTGCAGAATCAGAGCTCAGAATGCAGAAAAAGTTTATTAAAAGCATAATTTTTTAGTGTTTTGATATTTTTGCTGTGTAGTGATATTAGTGATGTAAGAAGTCTACAATGTAAATATGATATACAACATCTTTTAAATATAATCACTAAAATGTATAAAGGTGTTTTATTTTCTGCTTTTCTTACTTATTCGGGTTACAATGTCTTGATTGTATTTTATCGGAACAAAAAGAAAATTATGGCGTGGAAAAATAAAGAAAATTGGCGACGCCAAACTCAAATTAATGGAAAAATGTTGCACATAGCATTGCAATGCATTGATATTTGTCCAGATTAGTGTTTAAAGGGATGTATTCTATCAATACACCCAGTAAAAATTTGAGAAACATAAGTTTTTTGAATGATGTAATGTAAAATGCAATAAATTTATTCAATTTTGTTTTATTTAATTTATCAGCTTTCCCTTAAGAATTTCAAGTCAGGAATGAAAATTTGTTCACTAATATTTAATCTTCTAACGGAAAACATTTATTGCATTAAACTTTCATACGCGATAAAAGTGCACGAGGCACAGAAAATGTGACTGATTCGTTGAGGATAAATAATTATTCATTTGAGGAAAATATTTGAGCAAGTCTTAAAAGAAAATGGACAAGAAATGAAAGTTCTTCAGTCGATAGTTATAATATTGGTATTACAGAGTGATTATATTTTATTTAGTCATAATCAATACATTTTACCGTACAGGATGACTTGATTAGGTATAAAATAAAAAATTGTTATATTTTGGGTATAAAAATTCCCCATTCACCCGAATATGGGCCTCTTTTATACGGTTATATAGAAGAAATTTATAAAGTCTTCGCCATAATTTTCGTATAGATACCAGACATCTCTACTCATTTATGGCGATAAATGCTCCTTATACGGCAACGTTTCAAATTCTCGAAATTCAAATATAGAACTAGGGGGAAGTAGGGCACATTTTAAAGCGGGGCATCTTTGAAATTGGGATTTTTCACCAATTTTTAAGTAAAATTGAGCCTTATCGTGATATAATTTAGTTGCACAAACTGATTGCGAAGCTAAATTACATTATGATATGGCTCAGTTCCACTTGAACACAGGAGAAAACTCACAATTTCAAAGGTGCCCAACTTCCCCTTAAATAGTTTGACAAAATATATTATCAGGGATGCAGCCGGCCTGTTTGATGGAGTTTATCCGAAGAACGGTCTGGCTTGACACACTCTGCTCTTAATAGACTACATTTTAGGGGATGCATAATAATGGGCTTAATAGAGAGACCTGGGTGCAGCGATCACCTTTGACCGCCCCCACATCTAAATTTAAAAAATAATATAAAGGTTAATTCGGAACCATGGAATAGGTATCAACACACATTTTCGATCTTGATTATCTCTTTACTTTTTACGGAATTTTCTCAAAGACCCCTGTTCGGATCTACCGAGTTTTTTCTACCTCTGATTTTTTCCTGGATTTATCTCTTTCTTAAGTGCCCGATTCGATAAGATGAATGCAGTTAGAGCTATTCTAACTTGAATTTAAAAAATTGTGAAGATTCCTTTTTATTTAAAACTATTAGAAAAACTTAAAGGGATTTAGAAATGTTCGTACTTTACTTTAAAAGTACGATATTCTTACCTATCGAATCTCAATAACCGTAAGCTTCAAAGGGTAATACAGCTTCTAGTTTTCAAAGAGTCTCGGACATGTTTCACTATTATCTCATGTTCTTTATGTCCTCGTTCTTTGTCTCGCGATCATGTGCTAACAGTGCGCGGGTAAAAGAAAATCCAGGAAATCTCATTATTGACGAGAGGGCATCACTCCTATTCCCCCAGCGTCTTCGATGACAAAGCCCTGAGACATGGTGTCGACAGGGAGAGTATGGTGAAAAAGAGGTAATACCCTCCTGTCTCCACTTTTTGCCAATCTTGAGACGCCAGCGGAATATAGGGTTTTCCCCGAACATTTACTTCCTTTTCCCTGCACTCCTGAAATCCCGTCGTTCACTATTGCACAGACAGAAAGGAAATCGCGTGTCGTCTGCATGGTTGCCTGGTAACCAGAGATGAAATCCTATGAGAGTTTTACGTTCATTTTGCACCATCAACATACGAGTCTCGATAGTGTACTATGCAACCTCCAGGCGTTCCGGCAGTTTGGGGGCGCCTCCTCTTCCACTAAACTCACCCATAGTGATATATGAGTACGGGATGAGGTCGAAAGGGAGGAAAAGTGCCCCCCTTTAGAGCTCCAATAGAGTACATCTGAAGTGTGAGTTGTGTGCAAAAGTGTCGAGAGCAACTTGGGAACTTGTGAGAGGGAATTAAATCATTTTGCGATAAAAAAAAAGAATTCTTTGCACAAGAAAACTGCAACACATTTCCGATTTATGTGAAATTAAATGTGAAAAATAAATTGTATTAAGTAATAATTTGATTTGTTAAGAGAAAGAAACACACCATAAATCCCAATTTATGTCAAAAGACCTTTGATTTTTTTTGTTCAATTAACAACTCCACAAGTAATACTGTTCTAGTTTTGTATTATCATTATTATTTTTGTAATTAACATTTGATTTATCAAGGATGAAAAGTAATTTTAAAAAATACTTGTACAATGCCATAAATCGAATTAATCGATTTTCCAATAGCACTTTAAAAATAAAATATTAAAAAAAAATAAATAAATAAAGAATGCACGGGTCTCTTGCAGTGTGATTAAAATTTATGATGGATCATAATATCTTTTTTCAACTAGAATTCTGGATTAATACATTTACTTACGATTTTTGGCACCTTATTTTTAAAGGTTTCATTTTACTATTATTTTCCTAAATCTAACTACAATATTTCCTAAAATTTCATTAAAATTCCTTTCAATAAGACTTCGAATGTAGAACCACATATTAGAATAAATATTTGATGAACAATTAAAAAAAAAAAACAAATTCATACGATATTAGTTGCACATAACTTTATAAGTATGGTACACTGATCTAAAGTACACAGAAAAAAATATTTTGTAAAAATGTTCGTAAATGTTTGTGAATTCCTATGGGGGAGTTATAAAATGCTCGTGAATCGTATAACCCACAAACAAGTTCGTAAAAGTTTGTACTTTTTTCACAAACATTGTTCGTAACATGATCACTTGACGAGCATTTTTTTGTACTTTTACAAACATTTGTTCGTAAATGTTCGTAAACATACAAAAAATGTCCGTAAAATTTTGTCATTTGTTCGTAAAATGTTCGGCAGGAAAACAAACATTTACGAACAAATGACAAAATTTTGCAAACATAGTTGTAAAATAGATAGTTGACATTTACCTACAAAATCCAAATGCGACTTATGTGGAAATAGGAAGACTCACCGGAAAGTCGCGCTCAACAGTCGGAAAGGTAGTATTGCGATTCAAGGATACAAAGGCGATTGTCCGAAAACAAGCTGGTGGTAGGAAGCCTGGAATTCAAGACCGCGACATGGAGACAAGGGTGCTGGGGTACTTTAAGAGGAACCCTTCTCTATCAGTCTGACATGTGGCCAAAAAGACGGGTATTTCACACTACCTAGTTCATAAAATTAAGAAGAGAAATAATTTAGTGACTTATTAAGCCCAACCTGCACCTCATCGTACAGATAAGCAACGACAGTCCGCCAAAACAAGGTTCAGAAAGCTGAATGATCATCACCCTCTTAAAGGTTTTGAAAGATGTGTTTTAATGGACGACGAAACCATCGTGAAAGCCGACTTCCACCAATTGCCTGGACAACAATACTATCCGGCAAAAACTCGCACTGGTGTACACAGCAAGTATCGATACAAGAACTACACCAAGTTCCCGAAAAAAAACCTTGCTTTGGATGGCAATTTGCTCGTGTGATCTTCGAAGTCAAGAATTTTTCATGACCGGGATCATGAACAAAGAGATTTATATCGAAGAGTGTCTCAAGAAACGTCTTCTGCTGCTCTATCGAAGACATGATGTTTCACCATTGTTTTAGCCAGATCTATCATCAAGCCACTACGCTAAGGATACGATTGCGTAGTTCAACGACAATAGAATCATTTATGTGCAGAAAGAATTTAATCCGCCCAACACACCGGAACTGCGTCCTATTGAAAACTATTGGGGAGTTTTGAAGGAGGATCTCAGGAAAAAGGCTAAACCAGCCAAAAGTTTGCCTGATTTCAAGCAAAAATGGAAAAACGTCGTCACAGCCCGTGGAAAACAGCCTGTCAAGAACCTGATGAGAAGAATTAAGGAGAAGGTGCGGGAGTTTGCTAACCAGCCATTGGAATAAAGCAAAGAAATGGTTTAAAAGAATTACAATAAAATGACCTTTTCAAATCTGCATTAGGTTTTTTTTATCTACTGCGACTAAGATTTGAGAACCATTTTTCCATGGGGAAATTCATTCGATTCCACACTTTAGCCGCTGCACTTTTAGCACTTATAGTCAGATTTTCCTGAGAGGCTCAAGTTCATACATCCTTCGTCTTTGACGTTCTAGACCTGTCTGACTCTCTGGGCTCTCCAACTTATAGGTACAGTGAAAGGGCGTTTATAACAGCTAAGATTTTTTTTCAAATGCATGCAATTCATTGGAAATACAGTAGACTCTCGCAAATTCGGCTGTTTTAAGATCGGGCTACTTTTTAATTCGGGCAGCGGTTACATTTGAAAAAAGTTTGTTGTCATTTTTTAAGTATCAAATGCATGAAATATGCTCAAATTTGGCATGGTTTGTCTTAGTTTTGATGTGATTTTACATTATTTAAGGATTTTCATGCAATTTACGTTATATATGAGTGTGTAAACTCAATATCTATATGCACATGAATAAAAAATCGTTGCATTTCAAAAACTTTGTCGCCCGAATTTCTGTCTAATTCAGCTGACATTTCGGTCCCATATGCCCGAATTTGAGAGAGTCTACTGTAGGTTTACGCTTTTGTCAAGTTTTTCTTGTTAATTTGACAGTTCAGAGTAGTTAAGCCATGCTAGTCCTCAGGTCTTAGGTCTGAAGTCTGTATAAAGTTAAGCTGGGGACCTCTTTTTATTTAGATGAGTGAGTTGAGCTATGGGATCTACATGCTCCGATCTAAATGAACCATATGCACTCTTATTCTTTCCCCTTATTTTATATTTGATTTAAAATTAAATATTAGAACACTGAGAAAAAAAGAGGGTGCGATTAACTTTTTTTCCTCATAACTTTAACAATTTTCAGGTGTAAAAATATATCAAAATTTTTTAATGTTAATTTTACACCTTTTTAAGGGTAAAATTAACATGAAAAAGGGTAACTTTAACCCCCAATATACCTAAAAAGGGTAATATTTACACCAATTTTGGATCAATACTGCAGGGTAAAATTAACATTTCCGGAATGTTATTTTAACTTTTTCGTTAAAAGGAAATGTTTCTCTTACCCTGCAGTATTGATCCGAAATCGGTGTAAATATTATGCTTCTTAGGTGTATTAGGGGTTAAAGTTACCCCTTTTCATGTTAATTTTACCCTTAAAAAGGTGTAAAATTAACATTTAAAAATGTTGATATATTTTTACACCTAAAAAGTGTTAAAGTTATGAGGAAAAAAAGTTAATCGCACCCCCGTTTTTTTCTCAGTGAAAGACAATTCCCTTTCAAGTCATATGTCTCAGTTATGACTGTATCAAATCGTCAGACTTACAAAATATTTCGTTGACGGGATCAATTTTTGCTACTCGGGGTAGTATTCTGAGTAAATAAAATTAAATCTACCCGATGCAAATAATACCTAAAACGTTTTATGTTTTTCATATCAAGTGGATGTACAGTACATTCATTCAATGCATTTTATACTAATATGTGATTCTACAAACGAACTTTTGTTGGTATTTTACCGCTTGAAAACTTTTTGAAAAAGTTTTTTATTAAAATTTTGTGAATTTTTTATGTCTAACTGTGTTATCACACTTGCACATAAAAATTTTAATATGATTCACATTAATTGTCTCTGGTGAGAGTCCAAATGTGTAATTTGTGTGTTTGAATCATTTTATATTCAAAATTTGATCTATTTGTTGATTAAAAGGTAGACTTGACCCGCAAAATTTGATATAAATTGATTTATAGCATTAATGCGAAAAACTAATGCGATTTTCTCTTTAATTTTTTAATGTGAAAAATATTTATGCTTTAGGTAAATTTAAACTTATTTTTGCAGACCAAGCCCACTTCTTTATCAATAAATAGAAAAACTCCAAATATTAAGTGACTCAAAGACACAAATAACATATTTGGACGCTCACAAGCGACAATTATGTGATTCACATTAAAATTTTAATGTGCAAGTGTGATAACGCCGTAAAATTACGATTAGAATCTCCTATAAAATGTTTCTGAAATTTTTCTTTTACGTTTTCATTAAATATTCCTTAACTTCCAATATTGCAAGAGACCCTTATGAATATTTTTCACCTACACGATATATGTTTTTTTTTTTGCAATTTTGTTTGCACATCTAATTTTGTCTTACAGTTTAAAAAGAAAATCTTACAGTCAGTGTAATAAATCATCTCGAGAAAAACGAGAAGTTTTGACATTTTTAGTTTGGAGATTCTTCCAAAAAAAAAGAGTAGCATATTATGTAGAATTTCGCGCAGATCAATTGATATTCATACCTTACAACCGCTTCATGCTACTTATGCGCAATGTTGTTTTGATGCCCAATTCTTTCTTGGTTGATGGTTCTGCCTGATCCCTACTTGGTTGAAGATTTACAAATCTCAGTGGGTGGCAGACGACCTCCATTGGTGGAGTAGTAGTAGTAGAGTGAGAAAGAATTAGTTGTGGAGGATGCAATTACCGATGTAGCTGAGTGGGTGGATGAATTTGCGGCTGAATTTGCAGTTGTGGCTGAACGCTAGGATGTCGGTCCAGTGAGTGTTGGTGACACAAATGGTGTCCACCGAAGACACTCAGGATCGATTTTTAATACATTTCCACGTCGTTTCACCCTCTCAGCGTAATCATCCAGGACATCCTAACGAAATCAAATCCAATTGATATTGATGATTTCTGACCACTATCAGTTTTGCAAATTAATCACCAACACATAACAATTCCACTCGGAAAAATCTCAATTAAATTTCCGTGCTAAAATAAAAGTGTTGTGTGCCAAAGCCATGCAGATTAAAAATACAAGCATAGAGAAACAAAAATAGCATTGATATGTGACAGATACAACAAAGTTTAAGCACAAAAGTGCAATTTATCAGACACATGATTTTCTATTCACATTTTTAGTCTTCACTCTTTCTTCTTTTCATACACAATAAATTCTATTTGAGTTCAAAGTTCAAATCGTTGATTTTTCTTCTGCAACTGACGGCACGTGTTTGTCCCCATAATTGAGTCAAATTCTCATTCTTAAAACAGGCCATACAATACACACTGAACAAAATATTTAACAACTTCCTTGATGATGATAGGCTTAAAAAAGAGCAAGAAACTCTGAGATGTCTACTTTTATGAATCACAAAGTGAAGCAAAATTAGGGTAAGTGTGCCAAATTTCGGCATAGTTGCATGCAAGCGCCAAAGTCTCAAGTTTGAAATGTAATATCTTCAATAGAAATTGATTTTTTTTCATTCCTTCTTCTTAAGGAATGTTGCTTAGAACCTTGTAGACAGTTTATCGTCTTTATTTACTCTAAAATCATTCTTAATACATTTTAAAATGAACAAAAATGAAGACACAGCTTTGGTGCCTTATTTCGGCCACCTTCATTCTCATAGTTCCTTGCCCTTTAGGAATTCTTCCAATGCCTTTTTCACGTCATCTCGTTTGTCGAACATTTTTTGTTATTCTTTTGCATTGTGTAATCTCTAGAGTATGTAAAAACTAAAAATTCATGGAAATTCGAGGAACAAAAAAGGTGGCCGAAATTGCAAGCTGGCCGGAATTTGGCACACTTACTCTAATATAATCTTGAAATCGGGACATAAATTAATCGGGAGTTTTAAAACGTTGTAATTCAGATAGACAAATCAATTGTGGATCTAAATAAAATAATTGTAAGGACCAGCTTCATTTAGAAAAATAGGCGAAAAAATCACATATCAATGTAGTCCCCAAGCGCAAATAGTCCCACTGCCTCATACATTAAAATTGACAAAAACGTTTAAACTCGTGACTAAGACCACCCCTAAAGTGGCTTCGAATCATTTACCTAGTGGAGTTCTTTTGATGTCTAAATTAATGGGGAAAATATTCACAAAGTCACAAATCACTCAAAAAAATCTCCAAAGAGAGTTTAAAAATAATATACAAATTAATTTCGGATAAAAATTGGTTTGCAGCTCATCGGTTCATAAACGATTACAAGCGGTTCAAACGCAAACTTGTCAAAAATTCCAAGACCTGTCCAATAAGCTCAAATATGGCACTATTCGGTAGAATAATACACTCTCGAGAGCCTTTTTAGCCTACAAACTTGAAAATTGGCATTAGGAGTGGTTCATCGTTATCTTAAATAACATGCAAAAAGGGACTGCAAAGCGTCTCATGCTTTAAGCCGGGCTTTAGACCTGAGGCGCCTACACAAGAAACAAAATACCTGCCTTATAGAACCAAGTATTAAACAACTCTTTTAGTATACTTTTAAAAGACTTAAAGTGAGAATTTTCTATTGAAATTCCTATAGAAGTTCTTAAGATCCTTAAGAGTGCGCCACTTTACTTATAGTAATCTTAATGATGGAATCAAGAGCGTTGTAAGTAAATAAGAAGATTTTTGGTTCTATAGTTCCTTTCTTAAGGAATTCTACAAGACTATATTAAGAAAAAAATGCTTCTAGGATGAGGCTCATACCAGTTCCTCGCCAAGATGGCTTTGTTGATGACTGAGGATGAGCCAGAAACATTTTCAGACCTAAATTGAGACTTAGTGCTTAGATTCTGACTACATTGGAATCTGGCGGGCTGTCAAATTCATTTTCAGAAAATATAAACAAAGTTTTCAAACGTTTAAGCATAAAATTATTTCTCTCTCGAGTATGGTGGAGAAATATAATTTTGTAATTTTTTGGTATATAAGTTTTTCGTTCAATACATCATAAAACACTACGTGAATACGCGTATAATTCTTTTTTTATCTCTGTAATGACTGATTTTATGTTTCACTATGTCACTGCAAGGGTGCGTCATTATAGATGAGCCACAAACAAAGCACTAAACCTTCGTTTCAACGAGGACTTATCTAATGCCCTAGACACACTTACGACTTAAGACGAGAGATGACTTAGTGGAAAATTATAGAAATGAAGTTTAACCATTATGTCGAACATAATTACGCTAAGCCGTCTCTCGGCTAATCCTCAAGTCTGTCAAGGCCCTAAGACCGTCTTCAGACTAGAGGTTTAGCCCAGTTCCTGAGGGTCTCAAAACCTGAAACAGCAACCGATTTTATTGACTTTTCAAAATCTAATTTGTAATTTGACTTTAATTATCCAATTCTAAGTCAAATTTTTCTAAAAAATCTTGACTGATAAGATATTAGAGAAGTTAAGCCATATGGCTAAGCCTTAGGTCTGAAGCCCGTATAAGTCTCCAAATTTTAGGGCTTAGCCACAACCCGATCTTTTTAGACTATTACTTAAGCGCTAAGTCTCAGCCATAAGTCTTTAGTCTGAAGCCTGTATAACGGAATACTCGAACTCGTGATTTCCATGCTATACCTTAGAGGGAAAATCTTTCAGGATTCGCACACACTCCGGCTTTGAACACTGCGCGTAATTCCCATATTTCTTTAATGAATCTGACCTATGGCAATTCAATAACTAGTATTAAGTCATACGTTTCCTGAACGAACTTAAGACAGATTCAAGGAATATGGAAAAATATGAAGTGTTCGAAGGCAGAGCATATGCGAAGTCTGAAAACCTTCCCCTACGTGCTTTCGCATCATTTATCGTTTACCGATTCACAACCGATTTGAACCGATTTATAAATTAATTGAAAGATTACTCAAAATAACTCAGAATTTATGCAATTGAATGACGGATAAAAATTACTTATTGGTCCGTATCAGGTTCATTACTGGTTCATAATCATTTGGAACCGGTTCATGCTTATTAGAAATTCCAAGACCTTTTCATCGATCCCCAAATACGATATTATTCAGTTCCCAAAGCCTTTATTATAGAAAATTCTAAGGTGTTTTCGAATATAGATAATATCGCTTCATTGGTAACCTCTTAAACGTATTCATAAACGAAAAAAGCCGCACGATGCCTTTTGGAGCAAGTGCAACCTTCAGCATAGTTCGAGAGGATAGAGGGAAAGTAGAAGAAAAATGAGCAGCATATTAATGGTCCTTAGGTCCACTTTTAGATGATCCTTGAAGGTCCAAAGCCCCTACCTCGAACTGTTTATACAATGTTTTCCTCAAAAAAAAAAAAACAATTTATCACGCTTAGGTTACAATTCTTGCGAGCAACGCATATGCAATTACAACTTTAGATGAGGTTAAAAATATTTCACTGTCCATTCTTAAATAACGTTTGGAGTTTGCAAAGTCAAAAGTATAAAGATCTGCCCCGGTAAAATCCGAGAATCCCCTTATCCCAGGTCTCTAAAGTAGTCCAAGTGACCCCCGGAATTTTAAGAAAAATTTAGTAGTGAAGTTAAATAAAAATTTACAGGAGGAATTCTGGTGTTTTTCCTAGACCTAGGAAAATATTTTGAGTCAATTGAGAGTATAGTAGCAAGGGGTTGTAATGCTCACCATATTCTCATAATCTTAACAATATTGAAATATCTTCCTCGGATTTAATTTTTCATTTCTAATGTCGAACTTTAGATATTTAAATAATCAACACGAAAATAATAGTTTACTAATTGTAAAATCTTGGTCTTAGAATTTTATTATTTTGGTGTGAAAATTTATTTTAAAAATAAATAATGTTATGTGTTATTTAAGAACTGCAATTGTTCTTATATTCATACGAAGGATAAGTAAGTAATTTTGCAATGTCATACATAAAATTTATTACAATTTTTTTTATTCCTATGTAAAATGAATATAAATAATTAATTATATGTGTAATAACGTTTCTGGAAATGCGAAGTTCACGCGAAATATGTTAAGGATCGCTTAGCACTCCAAAGAAATCTAGCACAAATTGTTAATAAATCAAAAAAATTATATTAGTTTTACAGTAACTCTTCGTTATTTTATAAAATTAGTAGATCATTAATCTTTTGAGTATTAAAAACGTCAGTTCTTCCTTTTTTTCTAGAGATCAATTTTTTCAACTTAATTATAACATTATTTTAAAAATAAATTTAAACTTTTTTTGAAAAAAAAAACCTGGTTAGCGTGATGTAGCTGTTTGGCGTAAAAATGCAAAAGAGACAATGAAGAGGTTCCATAGCAGAAGTACAGGTGATAAAGTCCCACTTTTTGTGAGAAAAGAGAAACCGGGAGCCAAGTGTTTGGCACCCGTTTTAGGTGTCATAAGTGATTAAACTCTTAAATTGATGACGTGAGAAACTGTGACTTTCAAAGGGTGACAGAAACTGCAATAGGACGCAGCAAAACCAGGAAAAGAACTCCTTCACTTAAGTACAAAAAACACAAGAGAAACACCCCAAAAATGTACCCATCTAACTCCTCGGGGGATCAAAAAAGAACAAAGAAATTCCTTAAACAAATAAGAGACAAATTGCCATGACAAAAACCATCATTAATGACAATTTAAGTTGTATTATAATTTATTCTTAAATTTCTGCTTATTTCTTACTTTATTGACTGTTTTTCTTCTTTGCTCCCAATTGTGAATTTTTGCATTTATCTCTCTGACACCCATTTTCAGTGAAAAATTGCTCAACAGCCACAAGACGAAAATTAGATTGCCAGAGGTAGAATATTTTTGGGAAAAAAGTATTAAAGAAGACCTCAAATAATGAACTGTCTAAAGGATTTTATCTGACGTATTTCATTTCTTTTTTCTTTTTAATTTTTTCAATGAAGAAATTAAGGAAGATATTTTTTTTTCCAAAAAATTCATAAATTAACCAATTTAGTGTGATATGCATCTCATATTTGTATAGACTGAATAATGCTACCTCAGATACGCCACTAATTTAAGGAGAGCCACGAATTCGAAGGAGTGAAAAAATATGCATGTAAGAATAAGGTGAAAAAACAAATAAAAATTTAAACATTTGTGCACTCGTTTATAATACGTTCATATGAATGCATTATAAATTCACTTGAAATTATTTTAAAATAAAACAAAGCATAGGGATATGATTCAAATTTTCACAGAACGAAATAGATTAATTAAAAATCATGATCAATATTCAAATATTTCTTTTTATAATAAGTGGGATGATATTATAAATAGAATGATTAGATGTTGTTTATTTTATTCTAGATTTTAGGTTAACATTCGAAATTGCAGAAGGAAATATCCAAAACATTAAACCCATTAAAATTAAAGGGCCCCAGTCAAAATCCCGAAAGGATTTTGACTTTCAAGATTTCGGCTTTTAAAGATTTTAGTTTTCTGGATTTTGAATTTCGGAATTTTAGCGAAATCCGAAATCCTGAAAAAGCCAAAATCTCGAACGCAATAACTCCGAAAGTCGAAATTACGTAAGCCCAAATCTCACAAAGCCAAAAATCCGAAAAGCCAAAATCCCAAATTCCTAAAAATAGTTACTCTCAAGATTGAACCCGTGCTTTTTGGAAGCAAAAGGAAATTTCGTGTACTTTGTCAAATTGTTCTATACATTATTCTCAGTATAATTTCGTCCTGTTCAAGATTTTGACAATTTAGGACTTTGGATTTTGGAATTTTGGATTTTCGGGATTTTGGCTGTCGGGATTTTGACGTTCGAGATTTTTGCAGTTTCCGGATTGAAATTATATTTCATAAAAAATCGATATCATTTGTCTTTAAACTTGTACTAAGAAAATAACTGTTCAGTAAATATTTTACTATTAAAAAAAAACTGAAAATCGCGATTACAAATCAGAGCTCAACCGCTTTTCTCTGCCAGGGCAGTGGGTTGAGACACCCATGTTAGCAACCCCGAAATATTATTCCTCCGCCACTTTAGGACAGGGATTTCAAACCTAATGTTAGCCATAAGGCTTAACTTCTTAACGCATGAAAGATATTTAGGAAAATTTTGACAAAGGATTGGATACAAAGAGTAAAAAGTCCATTAGATTTTAAAAAACCACTAAAATTCACAGTAAGAAAAATTAACACTATTATAGTGTGTAATTTTTCACACCACTATTATAGTGTTAAATTTGGAAAAAGTGTTTAATTTGAAATTGTTTAATTTAAAGTTGTTGAATTTCAAGATGTTGAATTTGGAATTGTTGAATTTTAAATTTGTTGAATTTTTATGTGTAAAGTCAAAAATTGTTGAATTCTGTTTATTGTTGAATTTTCTTTTCATTTCGAAGATTTTGATTTTTTTTTTGCCTTTTTAGACATTTTTATTGGTTTTTCCTGTACTCGGGATCCCCTCTAATGCGAAATGATTACATCTGATGCTCGGATCTTCACGATATACTTATTATTCATATAAATATTTGATGTTCTATATGACTTTTGCTTAATGAAAAGCATCTCGACTGAAGTATAAGTCTTAATTGGAAATTCAACAATTTTTACACAACTTTTGTTTAAAAATTCAACATCTTTTGTCTCAAAATTCAACAACTTTTGTTTAAAAATGCAACAAATTTGGTTGAAATACTCAAGGCTTCGCACTATAATAGTGTTAAAAATTATGATCAAACTATAATAGTGTTAATTTTTGATCATGTGACAAAAAATACCGTAAAGTTGTGTATTTTTTCGCACTATAATAATGTGAAAAACTGTAACTATACTATAATAGTGGTAATTTTTAGAATTTTGTAAAACAGTTTTAAATCACAAAAAATAGTTGAAAAATTTTTATGACTATAATAGTGAGAAATTTTACACAGATCGCAATTAAATAATTAATTTATCCGATTTCACACTATTATAGTGTTAAAATTTTACACATTTTTAAATTAAACAACATTGTTGAAAATTTTTCAACTATTATAGTGGTAATTTTCAATGACGTGACAATAAATTACCAAAATGTTGTGCATTTTTTAAACATTATTAAATTAAACAATTAAAATGGTCGATTTTGCACTATTATAGTAGTAAAATTTTACACATTTTTTTTACTGTGTTGTTTGTTAGCCAGAAACTAATTAGTCTGAAACTCATGTAAAAAAGCGAATGCGAATGTGAGATTCTTACAAAAGGTAATCCCTTTCTTGCAAGTCAGAAACCAAATTTCAGAACTCTCAGTATCTACTTCAGAATATTAGAATTTAATGAATAACCCTGTTACATTGAAAAAATTGCTTAAAGTGAAAAATGTAAGGGATTTTTTTCAAGGGAACAGTGCCCTTTTCAGTCTTTCAGCTAATTTTTAGCCATAGGCTAAGGAAGAATTTTAAAGATTCAAGAGTTTGATTATATTGGTAATCTCTATGATGGCTCATTTTGTCCTTAGCGTTCTTCTTGGCAATTACTCATTCATTTCTCAATATACCTAGACGCCCAAAGGCGGCCCTAATTTACTAAAGGCGCCCGCACAGAACCACCTTATTTTGAGTGCATTTTTGGGTGAGTTCCTTGCAGATATGAGAAGTGAATTGAATATGGAAGGTGAAGGTAGGTAAAAAAAAAGGTGAAATATACATTGGAAATACATACATTTGAAAGCCAATTAAATAAAGCAACACCTATTAGTATTAATTAATGCTGTAAATGCTTGAAAGCGTGCTCCACAAACATAAATCATGATAATCCACAAAACCAACACCGTCAAACATTTCTTCGACTCTTATAAGAGTTTTATACATTGCCCACCAAAAATGTTGATGCAAGTGGTGGAGGAGGAACAGAAGGGAGGAGGAGGGAGGAGATAAAGAGTTGAGAGACACTGTGGTTTTATTGCCTCTTGACCAATTAAACCATCCCCATACTTAATTAAATATGCCCATATTGAATTTATTTTTCTGCATCACCGCCTTCATCCCAAGACAAATACAATTGATATTTAATTAAAATATCACTTTAGTAATAAAATGGGTGCTTTTCCCCAAGAAAAAGAAACACTGAAAATACTTAAAATTTTCAAATGTTGTGGCATCTTTTAAGATTACGGAAATCCTCCTGTACTAAAAATTTCGCTTTCTCTTATCTTTTCAAGTTGTCAGTGGGTTTAAAGTTCTTCCACGGCACGAAAGCTCCTAAAAGCAACTTTTGACATGAGGATTCTCGACCAGACGAGATAGTGAAAATATCTCCTGAAACCCTAATCTTAATAGGTTTGTGGATAATAATATTCTTTTAAAATGTAAAAGCGTAAAAAGTCGAAAAATAAATCTTGAATAAATCCGCATGCAAAGTGTTTATATTCGTAAAATCATCGCCTTATTATGTGAGATTCGAAATTATCTCATATAGTCCAATACCTTTTGATCAGACTTATACGTTGTCAAAGTTTATGTTTCTTTCTTTTCAACCGGTTACTTGTACAATCCTTAAAGTTTAGGACTAAAATACATAAACTATCAACTTTCTTTAAACTTATTTTAAACATATTCTGATGTATAATGATTTTCGGCCAATGAGATAGTTTTTAAGAAGTGAAAACACAGTGATTTCGACCTTTTAGCTTCTCCTCTTTTATTCCTCGCCAACGTTTTGGAACTTGATGGCTCCTTCTTCACAAATGGAAATAGAATGGTAGGAAAAGGTTGTCAGGGAAATGATTTACTACTACTTCTTCACAAATGGACAAAGTGGACATCACGATGGTCAGAATCTCACCAGAAATACGAAAAGCAATTTTTACATGAACTTGCTCACTTTCAGTTGAAACGTTCAAACTTCCAACGGATTTTTAGGTAAGTTCTCTCAGATAGGGGAAGTGCTCATAATTTTGGACAGTCTGCTTATAAGCATCGAAGTTCCAAGTTTGAAGTGCGATATTTTCTATACTAATTGACATTTCTTGTTACTCTCTTTTCAGAAGGGTTGTTTAGAAACTTAGCAAGCTATTTATCGTCTTATTTTTATTAAAATTAGTTTTAATACGTTTAAAAATGAATTGATAAGTAGAGGTGACCTTGGCTCTTATTTTGGACAACTTGTTTATTAATTTGTCCAACTTGGCTGTAAATTTGGACAGCTAATCCGCATCAATAGGATGCCCATTGTTCTTCATTTTATGAACCAATCTTACCAAGTCCTCTTCCTGTTCATGTAAGGGAAACATAGAATGTCACAAGAAGCCCGGAAACTTTCCATATCATTCATTAAAGTGAGTTGACTTCGATACTCCAAATACGTGCGGATTCGCTCATTCCCTGACCTTACCGGGAGCCTTTCAAGGCATTTCTCGTTACATCTCTTTCGTAGAGATGATGCTCCTTTGTTTCTCCAGGCATTTGTCCAACCTAGTCATCACAAAAGCTAAAACTTCACGAAATTTCGTGAGAAAAACACTTGTCCAAAATAAGAATCATCACCTCACTGGTGAATGTCTTAAAAAATTTCCCATTTTTCACACGAAAAATATAATTCACAAGGCAAATCTCACTTCAGGTCAAATGTACAAATCATCAGTAACGTGAATCAACACAATTTTCAATGAATATTCAATAATATCACTCAAAAACAGCGAACAAACTTTGTTAGTACTTCACCAAAACTAAATAAGATTGAAGTAAGCCACGAAGTTCTGTCATATTTCTCGTAAGCATTTGCTCACACTGAATTTTCAACAAAGCAATTTCAACTCAAATCATATTCAAATTTTAACGTATTTAGTGTTAAAATCTTCCAAAAAGAACAAATATTTAGATAGAATTCATTATTCATCAAATATTGGAATAAAAATCCATCATTTTAATCAATTTATTTTTAGTGTCCAATGTTATCCTCAAAGTGTCCAAAATAAGAAACTGGACAAAATTATGAGCATTTCCCCTATACCTTCGAATTGGTACAGAAAAAATCTCAATCGGAAAGTGATCTCAAATCGGGGAGGTGTATTACTGAACGAGAGGTTTATGTAGGCTTCTCAGTGTCGCCGCAGTATTGCACTGGTTGCAAAAGTTTAGTTAAACATCTTTCAGGCTTAGCACAAGCCTTTGTATGGGTTTGAATTAGCCTGGGGTAAAATTTAACATTGGAAGGTTATTGTTTGCTTCACAAGTTCCTTCCTATTCACTGAATTATTTATCAGTTTGCTTGAAACATTTTACTATTCGAACTTAAAGAGAGAGCAGTCACATAATCGTCTTTTTTTTTCAACTTGTCACTGTCCTGAAGTTTAAACGGTAAGAGATATCGACTTCCAGTCTTCGATGACCCCCAATAAAAAAAAACAATGTTTCACGACGTGTTTTAACTCCTCCTCACCCCCCTCTAACCCCACCAAAACCATGTTTTTCGGTTTTTCTCGAAATTGGTCTAAGCTTTTTTAATAATTTTCGGATATGTTTTAGAGCTAGTCCAGGTGAACCCAGGTAGCCTAACATACCTATGATCGAAAAATTTGCCATTTTCACTTATTGAAGGTCAAAGGTCAACCACTAGAGGGCCCATTTTTTAACCGATTTGGTTAAATTGGGATTTTTTGGAAAGGTATTGAAATTTCGAAACCGACTGCGTCAGTCCTCATCGGTAATGAACCGGTTAAGTACCGATTTTTGAATAATTTTACATCCCCTATAATTTTTAATAATTTCTTAATGGCTTTCTCATTGTCTTTAAACAAGATTAAATCAGCAGAATAACCCTATGTGCACACAAAAAATATGCTAACGGAGAGCATTTTCTCGTGAGTTCGAGCATTTCGCAAAGCTGGGACGCTCTGCCATCTCTTTTTTTTTTATAAATTAAACGGAAAGAAGAATTACATATGCAGACTAATTTTGCCCCAGATTGATCTGCTCTATCAGAAAACTCAGCTAACTAGAAGCTTTAACTCCGTTTTTCTTTGAATTTGGCATTAAAGGTTTACTGAAACTTCGTATTTTGCTGCCAATTTGTTTTTGATGCATTTTGAAAATATGAACATTTTGTCTACCATGAATTTTACACAAGCTAACCCACCAAACGGCGGCGACCGCATAAAATTGAGGGTAAATATAGAATTTAAATAAATTATATAAAATAAATTTAATATAAGTATTTAGTTGTTTTTTTTTGTGCATCGCAAAATTTACGTTCCAAGATCCTGGACTTTAATTAAAGTTCTATAACTTTCTGTAACTTCAAGTTCAAATTTTACTTTGTAAATATTCCAAGGTTTCTTTTATTAAGAATCTCAACAATTATTGTGAGTTTAATGATCAGAATTTTGAGCAATTAAGTAAAAGATTCTCCCCAAGTGTTACAATGTTGCAAAAATTGAGTAAAAATATGTAAAGAATTCGTGTATATTCTTGCATGACGGTTTTTTACATATTCTGTTGTTTTTTTTTGGTTTTTGATCATGCAAGAATAAGTGAAGAAGTTTGAGACACTTTGTTGTTAACTTGAAGATTGTATTATAATTAAAATATAGAAAACTGTTTTCAATTTTCATTTCCTTTGTTTAAATATGAGTTTGTTCCTATAATTTTTTTTAAATATAGTTTTTATAAATAAATTTTGATCTTCAAATTATTTAAATGCTTTTATACTATCGTGGCCAGAGGGATTAATTTAGCAGTAGCTGTGAGAAAAAAATTCCCTGACTTTGATCCTCTTTTCTTTTACCTGCGTTTAATACAGAAGTTTTTTGGGCGAAAATTTTTGGAATTGATATAAAAATCATTTTATTTAAAAGAAACACGTTTAACTCCTCAAGAAGTTATGTGATTATGAGAATAAGTCATAAAATATCCACATAAAAATGTATTGTTGTCTTAAGTATAAGCCTCCTATTGCAGATTATGTTAAGAATGATCATTTAAACATTTAATATAATTTTCGACAAGTCCCTCAGGAGTATAAAAGGAATATCCTCCAAGCATAAAAAAAGCGACATACATTGGACTAAAAGGAGCTAAAGAATTCTACATAAAGTGAAAATGCAGAAAAATATACCACTATGAAGGCTTTGGAAATGAAAAAGAAACATGCGGTAAAAATGCGACAATTACGCACCTGCTTTTTGAGAATAATATGCTTGCCCTTCCAGTACTTCATCATACCAAGAGCCTGGAGTGTACTCACGATGTCATATGAATTGATAGCCATTTCCTGTAACGACATAAATGGGATCCATTGGTTAATTGTTATAGATCACTGAATCGCCTTCCCCAAACACAATATTTAAAATAAAAAAATGGACGGAGTTTCACATGTCAGTTGGGTAAACATCATCATTATGCTGTGTTTTTCTGAAATTTGCCGCAAAAGGCCATTCACATTTTTAGGAGTGCTTTTACCATAATAAGATATTCATCATTCTTAAGAGAGAGAGAACCTCTTCCTTCCACTTTAATCCCATGGCAATCATTGGCAATCATGTGATAAATATGCATGGATTGAATGTTAGCGACCAATTAAAATTGCCGACAATTTCCATTGAATTTGATATCCCTTATCTTATTGCTTCTTCCGTGAGGTATTTCCTCCAGACACTATATATAACTCTGTCTCTTTCCTGTCTTAATTGGTGTGATTTTTCCCTATCGATCACTTTGTTACCCCTCTTCAATTGCGGCTTTTACTCAAGCTGAGTGCCGCAAAAAAGAGGAATACACAATACTTCAGCAGATAAAAAAGAGTAATTCATTAAAATTAAAATAACATAATGTAAAATATGAGTGCTTCTCACTGCTATTGTTGGTATACACCATATATGAGGTTGAATTTGCATAATTATTATTTGTATAAACCATGCATCGTCGCGCTTTTATCGATCATAAACCCATCGCGGATATGATCAAGTTGTAAAGGGTTTCAAAGCAATTACGTAACTCCTTTCTCAAAAAAAGGAAGGTGGACGAAGGGTAAATAAGTGCGCCTTTCGCGGCTCATAATAATCTCTAGACTCTCGAAATATCGATCTTTCTGTGAAAACAATCCCGTCTGCCTTAGCAAAAACTTTGCCGATATGTTAATCGTTTATAAAAATCATACTGATCTCTCATACCGATCGGTCTAATTCTTGGGCATTTCTTGATCTTGTTCAAAGATTATGCTGATCTGCTACCGCAGAGATCGAGTCGATCTCTTGATCTTTTGTAAGGATCGTGTAGATCTGTTCGATTTTCACAAATATCATGGTAATCTTTTTAAAAAGAACCAGGTAGATCTATGGGTCTTTCGCAAACTCATGTGGATGTTTGGATTTTTTCACTATTATCATGCTGATCCTGTCTTAAAAGGACCGTACTGATCTGTCGGGTTTAAAAAACAATGTGCAGATCTGTAGGTCTTTCGAAAACATCATGTGGAATTTCTTTGAAAGAATCAGTAAGAACTATTGATCTTTCATAAAGATCGAATTGATTTGATAATCTTTCGCAAACATCATGCAGATTGTCCTCGAAAGGATCAAGTAGAACTGTTGATTTTTCGTAACATCTTCATATGGATCTGTTGGTCTTTCACCAACTCATGTGGAAGTGTGATCATGCTTTCACTATGATCATGCTGATCTTATTTTATACAGACCGTTCAGAAGGGGAATTCTGTAACGCTCTGGCAATGCCATATGACAGACTGGGTTCGAATCTTAGGAGAACTTTTTCGAAAATGCGATTCTGTAGCCGTGACATTGCCATTTCAGCTCACGTGGCATTGTCAGAAGTCACATATTTGAAATTTCTGGCAATTCAAATGACAATGAATTTTGTTAAACAAATCAACCAAGACGTACTGTATTTTCATAAAATGATCAAGTAAATGGATTTCATTAAAAATTCAATGAATTGCATTTTTGAACTCATATGATATGACAAAAAAAGCTCGAATGGCATTGTCAGGTTTCGAACTCACGCGTGAAAATGCCACGAAAATTACAGAATTCCCCTACAGATCTGTAGAGCTTAAGAAAATCATACTTATGTCCAGTATCGGAATTCTGTAATTTTCGTGGCATTGTCACGCGTGAATTCGAAACCTGACAATGCCATTCAATGGATTGCCAGAAATCTCAAATATGTGACTTCTGACAATGCCACGTGAGCTGAAATGGCAATGATGTCACGGCTACAGAATCGCATTTTCGAAAAAGCTCTCCTAAGATTCGAACCCAATTTGTCATATGGCATTGCCAGAGCGTTGCAGAATTTTCCTCCAGGGCACAATTCCTTTTGTTTTGTAAACATGATTTCAAAATTTCCTATGAGAGTGAGCGAGATAACTAGATTTACATTTCAGTCACTCTCATTGAAATGTCAAAAACATGCTTACAAAATAAAAGTTATTGTGCATTGTGCCTTATCTATTGATCTTTCGCAAACATCATGCAGATTTTATTCGAAAAGATCAGACAGATTTGTTGATGTTTACTGAGGATGCCGATTTCATTTTACAAAGATCCTGCTAATCTGTTGATCATAAAAAATCGTGTTGAGCTTTTGTAAGCATCATGTAGGTCTGTTGGTCTTTCGTAAAGTCGTGTGTATGAGTTGAATATTCACTACGATCATGTTGATCCATCGAATTTCAAAAGAATCGTTTTGATCTTTCGAATAGATCATCCATACGAAAGACCCATTAAAAATTATCGCACCGATCGCCGAACTTTTGGAAGATCTCACTGATCAGTTGGTTTTCCGGAAGAACCATTCCTAATTATAGTTTTTTTTTTCGCAAACATCTCAACGATCGCTAAGATTTGGCAACTCTGCCAATCTTTTACAAAGATCATGATGATCTATTGATAGATTTTAAAAAGTATACAATTTTGATTTTTTATACCGCTCACATTTCAACGCTATTTATCCACCCCTCGAAGACGGACTTCTTGGGCCAAAAGGTGAGGAAGAATTCAGGGAGATTTTTCATTTAATTGCCGCAGATAAATTGTAATTGGATGTCGGCTGTTTAAATTCATTACGCACTGTGTTATAGTCTTGCTCTTGTGCACTTTTTTTTCTTCTTCGTCTCCTGTTAAAGACAAAGGGGGACATGCCCAGAAACATTTTCTCCCCAAGTTCAATCATGTTCTGGGCTACTCTATAGCACAATTTGGTGTCATATCATGATGATCAATCAGTGATGTCCCTAATGATTTTTACAAGGTGTTTAGTCTGATTTTTATGACCACCCCTCTTTAAAGGCCCACAACTCTCCCGTGCAATTTAATTAATGAATTATTTATGTTGACCTATCACAGTGCAGATATAGAAGCAAGAAAAAAGTCTTTAAGAGGAGGACTCTATCATATCATCCACTTTCCTCTCATCAACTTTTTCATGCTCACATTATTAATACTTTTTTATCACACATAGGAGATAATATTGCATGAATAGGAAGTATTTAATGCAACTTTGTTGCTTCTTTTTTTTTATAATATTCAAATTTTTCTCATTACATTTTCCGTTGACGCCTGCAACAGCACTTTATTAGTTAAATATATTCTTTTGCTTCATTCCTACTTGTTATACTCATACCTTCCGGTGCCAATTCATTAGGAAATCTATTAGTTTGTTGCAGAAAAGTGGCACAATATGAGACAATGTGCAATGTCAGCACTAAATGAACGAAATGAACGCATGAAGTGCACGTCAGAATTTCTCCGAGCTTCACCTTCAAGGACGGAGACTTTTAAAGAAGTTTTTCAAGCACTGATGTGACCTCAAGCGTGACCCGAATTGAACAATCTTGGACTCGATTAGGAGACCTTGTGAGTAGTTTTGCTTTGAGAAGAAAACAACACAGAGAAACCTTTCCTATATATCACATAATTATCAAATAACTCAAAAAATTTGCCGCTACTGGATGTAATTTTTGATCAAATGCAAAAATTGAATTATGACGATTTATTTTGATCGATATTTATTTTAATTATGTTTTTATTAGTACTTATTGTAATGCTCAGCGCACAATAACTTTTGTTTATAAATATGTTTTCATAATTTTCTATGAGAGAGAGCGAGATGACTAGATCTAGATTTCACTCACTCTCACTGAAATGTCACAAACATGTTTACAAAACAAAAGTTATTGTGCGTTGGGCATAACATGTATTCACTTATTTTATTACTTGATTTATTTTCTTTTCTGTTAATAAAATTTGTTGTGCTGGACGAATGTGACTCATAACCCAGCAAGTACCAAATGCTAAACGATTTCAATTCTGCTGGAAACATGGAATTTCATATGAATTCTGCTAACCTTAAAATGAAACTCGCGAGAATAAGAAACGAATAACTCGCAATAGGCAAATTTTACAGGAGAGCGATTTGAATCTGTGATTTTACAAGCAGAGTAGGGGAGACCGGGGAGGTTTGGGACAGGGGTACTGTGGGACAAGACGATTTTTTCAATTAATTTTTGAAATAAATGGGATTTAAGCATTACTGTATCGTAGGCAATATTAAGATGTATTTTGACTAAAAGAATGGATATCCTCAGTTTTATTGTTTTAATTCTATGAACATTTTTTTAAAAATTGATAAAAATCGTATATTTTGACGTCTCAGTTTTCCTCTTTGTATTTTATATCAGCGATATATAATCAAAACTTTTTTTTCGCATTAGCTAGCAGTGTAATCTGGAAACATATTTTTATAAAAGTTTCAGAGATTATACGCTCTTGTTTTTTACATAAAGGGTTTAAATACCAAAACTACACGTGGGGATGTTTGGGACACCTAAAAGGGGATGAATGGGACGTTGATTTTCGACAAGATTGTAGGTGGTATGCAATTGTTTATTGTCAAAATGAAGAGTAATGCCCAGTTTCTACTGGAAATCTGCCTCTTCTGCTAAGTTTACCAGTGGAGCAGATTTCTCTAACTACAGGGACAATTAAACCATCATTGTCTTGGGAATCAATAATTCCTTCTCAGAGGATATTCGATATTTGCCCAATCTAGTTAAAAACTATTTTTTTTTAGAAAATTTCTCGAACAAGTTCTCCAGAAAAGGCAAGGCGAGAGATAATTCAGAGAAATAATGAGAAAACAGGTACAATACACTTGTCGTAAAATCAAACAGGAATCCATCAATGAGTTCAAAACTAAGTGTTGCAAGAAAATCTACTCGCCTGAGGAATTTGATAATCATGATTGCAATATTTAGAATAAAAAAAAGAAAAGAAAGGTAGATGGAAAATAAGAAGAAAATACTTTAAATAATTGATTGACAATAAATGACTCTATTGTACAAATAAAATTGATATTAATTTCTAAGCGTAAATAAAAGATGAAACATTTTTATTTCTATCAGAAATATTTTTAATCTGGTATTTAAAATTAATTAACGTATTCCAGTGATACAAATTATGCGAGAAAAAACGCGTCCCAAACATCAACTTTTGCGTCCCATACTGCCCCACATCGGGGAGGTTTGGGACAAAGTGTCAAGTAAAATGTTTTATCTTCTCCAAGAAAAGTCAGTTGTTTTCCAAGTTCTATCGAGTACTTTTTATAAAGTCAATACCCATAAGTATCCTATAGACCGCATAAAATTGTAATACACAATCGTGGTTTTTTGGAATAGTGTCTCAAAGTCAAAACATGAAAAAGTGTCCCAAACCTCCCCGGTCTCCCCTATAGAATTTTTGAAAATCAAAATCTCTATAGGGTAGATTAAGCTAATTCAAAACCTGCTCCAAATGGAAATTTTTCTCTATTCCAAATGGAAACGTCATTAGCCGTACTCACTATGGCGCTGTTATCTTGTAATATCGTTATCTCGTTATCTCGTTATGTTCTCGTAATAGCCGTACTCACTATGGCGCTGTTATCTTGTAATATCGTTATCTCGTTATCTCGTTATGTTCTCGTAATGTATTTTATAAATGAAAAATTATAACAAGATAACAGATTACGGAGATTACGAGATAACAACGCCATAGTGAGTACGGCTATTGTTTTCATGATAAATAAAGTACTAAATTATTATATTTATATAGTTTCTATAGCACAGTTTCATTATTTAGTTAATTTTCCTCCAAATAATGCGAAAATCCATTCATATTCACAAATTTTAATTTGTTAATTTCTCAGAAAAATCAAAAGTGTACCTTTTCACCATCGAATTTTTTTGTCGATCGACCATGTTTTCCAATGAAAAACACAATGAAGTGACTGTTGTTTATTCGTTTTGTTTAATATTATATTTATGTCATATTTCTGACTAATTTTAGTTAAATTAAGTGCTAATCTTTATTGTTAACGGTTGACTGGGGCAAAAAGTAACAAAACGGATATTTTATTTTTTACAAGCTACCAGAGCACCTCTAAAAGTTGTAATTAGCACAGTTTTATAGGAAATTTACCGCTCTACAACTCTGTGAAAGTCATTTTCTTCTATTTTGTAAGGAAATATATTTATCGAGCCGTTTTTTAAAAGGTAATTTTGTGATCATTCTCAAAAATGCTGGGGCAAATAGTATCAGGCATAAGATACTATCACATTTTGATTCGCTTTATTATGGGATTCCGTAAATTTAAGTAAAATACCTAGATAACATATTTTCATAGGAAATTTGTTCTTCTATACCTTTGTAAAACACAGTTTTCTCTATCTGAGCGAAAAAAGCGCATTTTAAGCTATCTTACAAAAAAAAAAAACAAAAGACTGCAAATCGTTTGACCAATGCAAACAACAAGCGGCGACACACAGCATTAACGTTTATTTTCACCGTGTGACATCAGAAATTGTTACGGTTTTTGTTACTTTTTGCTTCATAGCTTTTGTTACTTTTTACCCCAAGTGGTCGTTTTTAATAAAAGGATTTCTGGAGAAAAGAATCCTTGTAAAATTCTAAACTAGATAGCGGATTCGTATTCAAAGAATATCCAGATAATTTGGGAAATATTCACCAGTGCATTAAATTTAATATAAGTTGCTAATAATTGATATCTTCTGCACGGAATATATTTCAAAAATAGGGCTAAAAATTTCGATATTTTTTTATTTTCTAAATTCCTTGTTCAAATTCTAACAAACTTACGACATTGAAGAAGACCTAGGGAAGCTATATATCTATGGAAAAAAAATAAGCCGCTATCTTATTTATCTTGAAAGATAGTGAATTTTAAAATTTTCGATTTGTGACTTTTTGCCCCAGTCTTCTCTACCTATTTCGTGAATAAAAAAAGGAGATTTTCTTATTGTTTTAGATGGGAAAGGAGAAAAGACCAGGAATAAGTACAAATCCTGCACTCAAGAGCAACTCAACAAGGTTTTGGAAGCCTTTCGTCGCGGTTTCACTTACAGTGTTTGTCTCCAATTAGAAAATTTCCCTTATCTCCATTTGGATTAATTTGCTTCCAATAGAAGCATTTTGTACTTGTGTGTGTTTCTTGTATTTAAGAAGGTTTCAAATTATATTTAAAGAATTTTCACTAAACAGTAACATTCTAGAAGAGTCAAGGAACAAATTTTTGTAATTCCCTTCAGAAAAAAATTGAACTTAAAGTGTTGAATCTCCTGTCAAAGTTAAAGCGTATGGAAATGATTTTGAATTAGGACATTTACCTTAACTCTGAAAGGTAGAGCGTATATTTTTACTCATTAAGCTTTCTCAAAAATAATGTTGACGGTGTTAACTTTTCCAAAAAGTCAAAGGTCTGTCTGGTGTGTTTGTTTTTCATTTTAAATAATATATATTTTACAATTTTATTTGCGCGTTTTTTTAATTGAGGCTCTTTATATTTGTTGGTTAAAATAATTTCTCAAAAAAAACAAACCCAAAAGAAAACGTTATGCTTTGTGATTGACCTAAAAATACGACACTTCCTCCAAGAATCCAGTAATTTAGGCAAAATTGACAGAGATTGATGAAGTAGACGCATGATAATGAGAAAAAAGAAGGAATAATCGAAAAGTTGGTGATAAGGTCTCATGCATAATTGTGATCTCAAGTGAGATTACTGGGGTGATGTTAGCCTTATGCGTACTTATATATATAATATATATATATGACTTTTATAGTGGATTTGCGTGACTAATTTTCTGACTTGTTCTCATAAAGGGTCTCTGTACTTCTTTTCTCTCTCTCTCAATCTTCTTTGCGCAAAAGATTATTGTAGAATAGTAGAGAGAAATAAATAAATAAACTGAGAGTAAAATATCGATAGATTGTGTATAATTTTCACTCTAGTGTAACTGAATGGTTAGCAAATGGAGAATCTTAATGAGATCATGTTTCAATTCACCTGTGAAACGTCTTTGATGCTCAACTGGGTGCCACTGCGTGAACATAAATAATCGAGAAGTACATCCTTCCAGTATGATCGATAAGAAATTAATCCCAGGTCCGATAGTGGTTTCTCCGGTGATCCAATTTTGCCCTCAATTCTCGTCAGCAGGTAACCTGGTAAAATGCAAGAGAATATTGAGATAAAATGAAGCATCTCATGGGCAATAAATCATGTTGACGACAACTTTTTTTTTCGTATGTCTTTTTCACTTATTCAACTCATAAATTGCAACTCTGTGCAAGGTGGTTTTGCAAAGTAAAGAAACCACTGACAAAAAGACAACATTGATGGAGATAGATAGCCAAAAAACAGGCGACAACTGACGACTATTGTACTGGGATGGACAATCCAGAGGACCTAAGCATTAAAAAGGCGTCGTGTTGCAAAAGGAATAAAAACTTTATAAATATTTATCAGTTTAAAAAAAATGCGAAAAGTTGAAAATGAGGTAAGAAGACAAAACTCAGGTGTCCTTGTTGGGACGAAAATAGTACTCTCAATGTCTAAATTAAGCGTTCTGCGTGACCAGTTGGGCTATTTTGGGAACCATGGCGCTCTCTCACAATCCACGAAATAGCACACATTTTTCAGGCTTCAGACCATCGCCGTGTGTCTTGTGGCGCGTGTTCCACACGCATCCGGCTGCTTGCAATTTTCACTTTGAAATAACCAACTTGTCTTTTGGGTGGAGACACAGACGCCTTTACTCACATACATCGCACAATCCTAAATAATCAACTTTAATACTCTCTTATACTCCTGCATTCATTCCACCCACTTCTTTCTAAACAACATCATTATATATGTTCTGTAAATAGACTTGCACGGAAAAGGCCCTACTTTTCCCACGATCACACTGAAGCCCTTAACAATATCAAATTGAACAATAATGCAACCATAAGAACAACTTGTCTGAGCTAAATTGATCATTTTGTATTTATTTATAGAGTGCATAAATATGCTAAGTTAACTGACGAATATTCTTACACAGAAAAAATATTTCGTAAAATTGGTCGTAAACATATTTGTAAATTCCTAATACGGATTTACAAAATGTTCATAAGTTGTATAACCCACAAACAAGTTTGTTAAAGTATGTACTTTTTCACAAACATTGTTCGTAACATGATCACTCGACGAGTGTTTTTTTACATTTACAAACATTTGTTCGTAAATGTTCGTAAACACAAAAAAAAGTTCATGCCAGACCAACAAAAATGTACGAAAAAATGTTTATAAATGAATAAAAAATGTTCGTCAAATGATCATGTTACGAAAGATGTTTGTGGAAAAAGTACCGTAAGTGCCACTGACTTTGTTCCCTGCGAGTGACTTTGACCCTGTCCTGTTCGTAAACTTTTCTTTAAGTCTAATCTTTAAAAACGATTCTCACCGATTAGACATGGTAGATCGAATCGGTAAAGACCATCCTTAAGTTCTAGAAGTAACGTATGGCCAGTGAAATCTGCACAAAGTTCAAACACAATTTTCTAATATTTGTACATAGTTTTATCATAACTTTTTTACATGTTTTGAAAGGTATATGTATGAACTTATTTCAGGAAAAAATCCGGTCCGATCCGATGAGCTTTTCGGCACATTCGGGGAACTTCCGCCATTGATGTCGAAAATGTGGATGTTGGCATCTTCTTCAACTCTCGTTTTATTTTTCCCTTCAGCGTGACTTCGGTTTTGGGTCGAAAGTTTCGGGCATACACCTTTCACTTAATATTAGCCCAAAATAATTTAATAGGCCTCAATTGGAGGCTGCTAGGGGGGTTTTCTTCCTTCTTGATAACGTATGTCAAGTTCCTCCAATGCGTTCATTGTCTTCCTTGAGTAATGGCTGGGTGCTAGCTCTGGCCAGAAGATCACATTGTCCCTTCGATGATACTTATTGATGAAAGCTTCCAGCTTAGGCAAGCAATCTTTGATATAGACGTCAGAATTTTGCGTTAGATTCTTTGTGAGGAACGCGGGCTCAGACATTCCAGCAGCACTGATTGCAAGCCACAAAAGGACCTTTTTCGGGTACTTAGTATGCTCAACGTACTTATCTTTCTTCTCTATACATTGTCTTCACGTACATAATAATACTGCCCCTGCCACTTATTACCATCCATGGTGAAATAGGACTCATCGTCCATGACACAAACAAAGTTGTTCTGAGCGTGAAAAACATTTTGGATCAAAAGTGACAAACGAATTTTCTGAGTCTTTTCCTGAGTTTCTGAGACAGCTGGCTTCGGTTTTCTGGTTCTTCTCTTGATTCCCATAGACTCCAGATACTTCTTCACCGTTGTTTTCCTACATTCAAGTTTGTTACCAAGCTCACGGTACGACTTTGCAACTTTATTGGATGTTAACTTGCAAGCCGAGCCCGCATCTTCGATTGACTAAGGGTGCTAAAATTTCCAGATCCCTTAGCTCGTGTAGTGATTTTTCGCTTCCCATAGTTCGACAGGATGCTATAAATACTCCTTCGCGATATTCCCATAGTCACAAAATGTTTTACGACTTCACATTTATTCAATGTGGGAAGACTGTCCTGAAAATTACAAACTTATTTTCGTCTATACTCTTCAGTATTAGTTGTGGGAGCCATGTTTCCTAACTAAATCTAGCAAAACTTTTATGTCATGTTAAGAACACATCTGGCAATACTGAAAAGTGGTATAAAAGTGACTGGTATACATTTTAATTTTTTTTAAGCCTTCAAATTTTTCTGCAGATTTCACTGGCCATACGTTAAAGAAAAGCTTACGAACGGAATAGTGTCAAAGTCACCCGCACTTCCGGCAGAAACTTCTACAAACTTTTTAGTGGATTGTACGCTTTACTTTACGAGCATTTCGTAAGTTCCCAGTAGGAACGCACAAACATTTACGTACAATTTTTAAAAAGATATATTATTTTTTCTGTTTATTTGCGTGTCGAATCGAATTGAAGGTGAAAGAAATTGACAGAATTATCTGCAATATGAAATGATGTACAGTAGAGTCTCGCTATAGTTCATATTTGGTTCCAGATTAAACACTTGCGTCGCACTATAGTCCATGTCATTTTTTAAAATTATCAACGTCTTTTAGTATTGAAATTGCTCGACGGCTCTTAATATCTTTGCGATTGTGGTACTTGTCCTCGCTCACTTCATTATGGATCACAATTATCACAACTACTCAATAAAGTTTGCGAAAAATATTAAAATAATTATGACAACATTGCATGTCGCGTACAAAAAAAACATAACCTAACTTAAAATCAGTGTTTTGAAATCAATTTAATTCATATATGTTTTAACCCCTACGTGTTAGATGGGATGTCATTTGCGTGGTCCATAAGTCTGATTAAAATGACAGAATCTGTGAAATCTTAAGACACGCACCTTAGCAACAAGGTTCAAAAAACCGGATGAATTTGTAGTTTTTCTTCACACATACCAATGCTGAAGATTGAGGCGATTTTCTAATGTTTCCAAAAATAAACCATGATTATTACAAATACGAAGATGAAATATTGCATATAAATCGGAATTATTTTAAAGCAAGAACGTAATCCGGTGGCATAAATTGTCTTAACATCTAATTTAACTATGAAAAATGTATTTTAGCAACAGTTTAGGATTCATATCAATAAATCCTACAATACCAAATGACAAAATACTGAATAAATGGGACGAATTGCGTAGATTTTTATATCTCAGTGTTTTTCTTTCCTAATCAATTAATTGATGTGGAAATCACGTTCTAATTTCCGGTATTCATACAATTCTCACGAAATTCATTGCACAATTTCACCATATCATGATTCATTATTATTTTTCCATTGAGAAGAGAGCAGAAAAAAATTTGATACGGTTTCAAATAAACAATTTCTTGAATTGTTTGTCTTTTTAGCTATTTCTAGTAAATGTGCTCTGTTTAACAATTTAAATAATACTTCATCTTTGTTATTGTTTTGTTTTACTTAATTCGATGCAACTGGATGATTTGTCATTTGGAATTTAAATCAGTTGAAAACAAATTGGATTTTATTAAGTTAGTTTTTTTATTTATAGAAATTGCAGGGCTTTGTTGTATTGTTTGCTATTTGCAAAATATAAGAATCTTGGTAATAATAGTTACAATGCTTAACGTCTAGCGCACAATAACAACAACACTGGTCATCTACAAAAAAAAATCCTTTCCTTTATTTAAAAAGAACTTCAACGATTTTGTTTTCATTTTCGGGTTGGGCCAAATTTAAATTTATTTGAAAAGTTTTTGACAAGTCAAAAATGTTTGAAAATTATGAAATATTATTAATCTCTTATGAACCAGTTAATAAAAAAGCCTCGTAGATTTTTTTTTAATATTTGCATAAAAAATTTGATACGAAAACAATTTTGGACTTAGGGTAAGTATGCCAAATTTCGGCCAACTTGCAATTTTGGCTGTTTTTTTGTTCCTCAAATTTGCATGAATTTTTAGTTTTTGCATACTCTAAAGATTATACAATGCAAAAAATAATGAAAAATCTCACTTCGACGAACGAGATGATGTGAAAAAGACATTGGAAGAATTCCAAAAGGGCAAGTAACTATGAGAATGAAGGTGGCCGAAATAGTCCACCACAGCTATGTCTGCATTTTTATTCATTTTAAAATGTATTAAAAATGATTTCAGGGAAAATAAAGACGATAAACTGTCTACAAGGTTCCAAGTAACACCCCTTAAAAAAAGTAACAAAAAAACCAATATGTATTAAAATTGTTACATTTCAAATTTGAGACTTTGGCGCTTGTATGCACCTGTGCCGAAATTTGGCACACCAACCCTACATATATCCTCTTCATTACTGATTTAGAATGAAAACAAATTTATCCATTGATAAATCAGGCCTTAAAAAAGCTTCCCCAGAAATCAAAACTTGTCCAAATTAGTCAAGAAAATTGCTATAAAAAAAACTTCAAAATTTTGAAATTAACGTTGTTGTTTGGACAGATTCGAGGCAAATTTTGTTTATGGACTTTACAATTTTAGGAGGAGATGGGTAGAGAAACAAATGATGGTCAGGTCAATTACGCGAATGTCGACTTATGGAAGGATTCTCCGAAGACATGAAGTTGTTATCTCTAACCGTTTTTACTATAAATCTTTTAATAAACGGAAAGAAAGACGATCAAATGGATATAATAACATAATGTGACTTTTTTAAAATCATCTGACTCTGAATGATACGTCAAAATTTATAGCTGCTAAAATACAGATCACTCTTTCTTTATCTATTTTTACAGATAAAGCAACAAAAGTGTAACAAAGCTAAACTGGTTAAAATGAAAGGAACGTCGAGGATCCTTTGAAAGTATCCCTGATTTGACACTTACTTAACTCCGGAATAAATGATTAAAAACAATGTAAAAGTCATCTTTGGTGTTCGCTCAGATGAAGGAAATGTGATATGAGTAATTAGTTTACGGTTTAGCATAATCAAACGTGATAAATGTGCATAGAAAATTTCAGGATCAAATATGATCCATTCTTTTGATCCAATTTGATCCTTTCATTATTACCAGTGTACCATTGAATTTTGAGTATCATTTAAATAAATTTCCAACAGTTTCGCACTAACCAAGCCGTTCCTCAACTTAAACCAATAGACCGCTTAGTGGGCAAATGATGGGATCTGATCTGATCATTATTAGGTGAGATTCTTAACAATCTCACCTACTATTTTAATTACACTAAGCTGTCTCTCGGCTTAAATCATAAGTGTGTCTAGAGCTAGAGCATTAGCAAAACGACACTGCACTGGTAAAATAAAAATTAATTAAATAAATTTATCCAAATTTGATCCTTTTGCAAAGGATGGATCAAAGGTCAAACTCTGAATGCATGTTTTTCATAATAGAACATGTTAATTTGATCCATCCTTTGCAAAAGGATCAATTTGATCCTTTTTATTTTTACCAGTGAATAGGCGTTATATAATCAAACAAGTTTATCTATCAGACGATAACATTTGTATATATGATTTGCACTTTTTGCAAATCTGTATGACCACCTCTTTTAACCGTTATTAATACCATTAAGTACAAAGAACTGATCACTAAGTTTACTACTTCTTGTACTAATGAAAAAAAATCTGTGCTTTGGTACTCACAAACTGCATTTATCCCGACAAGTAAACTATAAAATTTCAAAGAAAGTTCGATGGAGTGTGATGGACGAAGAAAAAGAATACCCAATCGATAATCCTTAAGAAGAAAAATATTATTCTTCGTGTGGCGAAGTGGAAAATCCTCCGTCAAAGTCCTCTCCCTTTTTTTCTGACTTGATAAAATTCAATCTGGAAAGTATCAAAGTATGGGGGGAGGTAGGGGGTTTTGTGATCAAATGAAATTTTCATCATTTATTGAAGAATCTCTTGAGCCACAAGTACACCCCTTCAATCAATTTTTTCCACTCTTTTTGCCATGTTTGTGATTTTCTCATAAATTGTTTGCATGTGGACACAATTGGTGGGTGAAATTGCCACCACGAAGCTGGAGAATGCCTGAAGTCGGGGGAGCCAGAAAACAAATTGAAATGGTTTTTTAATCCACATAAATGTATGAGACAAAAGGTAAATACGAAATGAGTGTGTGTTGAATATATGTAATTCAATATCTGTGAGCTTTTCTCCTCATCAACCCCCTTTGCAGCACTACCCGCCCTCTAGGGCATTCAATGATTGTGAATTTTCCGTGGTGTATGCAGCAGACAAGCACTCCCAGGGCGCCATACCGCGCGCCATCCACTTCAAAATTCAACGCCTGCCAGCCCCCCCTTCCTCGTCCTGATATACCCACCAAACCCTTACCCAACAGAGTCACCAACTCTTGTGTCTTTTCAACCCAATGTCGGTTGGGTTGAATAATTTGTGCGCATGTATATAATGTTCGAAACATAGAGACATGTTATTCCTTTCATAATATTGAACCATTTGTGTGTTGGGTATACCAAAGAGCTTTTTCTCTCTTTTGCACTTTGCCATCTCTTGGGACGTGCCAGAGCGAGAACAGGCGACTCCATAATTCCGGGAAGAGAGCGTCACGACGCATCTGGGTGCTACACCAACGCTGCGCATCGTTGGCGTAGGTTAGTGAAACAGGCACTAAACACAAATAAACAGACATTGGGAAAAAATATCACTAAAGCAGACCACCCTATCATATTCTCAATTGTCCGACACAGGCCATCGCAGCGCCATAAGATGATGGGGTGTGGAAATTACGGGGGAGAGTCTGAGACACACAAAAAAGTTTGGTTGGAAATGCTGAAAGACCATCAGGGATGAAATTTCTCTGTGAAAAACTATCTAGCTAGAAGAAGCTCGTACTGAAAAGAGAGAGTGATTTACGTAATCATCACAAGCTACAATACGGCTTGGTAGATCGGATAATACTTTGAATTGGATATTGTTCCCGATCTGGCCGGACATTATGACGACAGGAGATGGAAAAACCAAACCCAGACTTAAACTTAAAACATAAGAGCCGGTATATCCGATGTATTTGTTACGGGTATAAGTTTCTCACATGAAGTATAGCGGTAAATGTAAATTCCGGTTAAGCACGGTACTCACCTCGTAAACAACACCGTGCAGCATCTTCTGGGTGGGATATGTATAAAATAGACTCCCCATAAAATAAAACAGGGTCTGATTTTCTATGCGGATGAAACTCAACTAGTTCTCTATCTGGGTCTCGGTCAAAATCCCCAATGGGCCAAAATCCCGAAAGCCAAAATCCCGAATTCTTAAAAGCGTCATAGCTACTCCCACGATTGTACCCGCGCTTGCTGGAGGCAAAGGGAAATCTTCTGTGTCTTGGGAAATTATTCTAAACATATTCCTCCACATAATTTCATCCCTTTCAGGATTTTGAACATTCGGGATTTTGGCTTTCAATATTTTGGCCTTTTCGGGATTTTGGTGTTCGGGATTTTGGCTTTCGGGATTTTGGCTGCTACCGCTCTATCTATTTATGTGAGATTCACGACAATCCCAAAGATTTTTCCCATTAAGGTTCTAAATAGGCTATCATATTATATCTTGTGATGATTTTGCGAAAAGTGGAGAAGAATGTTTTTTTTCCGTCAATCTTAAGATCAGTGGAGGCTAAACGGTAAGTGATAGCGACTGTGAGTCTTCAGGATATTTCCTCTCACTTCCGTTTTGAAACTCCTCAAATGTTAAAAAGCTTTATAAATTGTGCTTTTTATTTAATTGAAAAATCTTCGAAATCTGAACATGTTTGTATCGGTACTTATTGGAACGTAGCCGTACGTTCGATGAAGATATTCTTCAGAAAAGCTATGTCAGCCATTGTGGGGCGATCTTGACCTCACAATGGTGGCTGAATCAAATCAGCATCTATGTCTCATCTAAAAATATCTCTTAGGTATAGCAGTTAAGCCATAGGGGAAAGTGCTCTCCCTTCGAACATTCATGCCTTTGAATAATGTGAATTTCTTTTGTTTTTCATAAAAGATTTACACTGAATTATCACGGAATTATCAACAATAAGCCAACAAATATTTAATAAAAATAGGTAAGTCTGTTAGGAAAACTAAAAGAAAATTCACATTATTCGAAGGCATGAACGTTCGAAGGGAGAGCACTTTCCCCTATAGGTCTGAAGCCCGTATAAAGTTAAAACTTGGAATTTTGGACAAATCAATTCAAATGTCCAGACTTTGACAATTTATTGATAATTTAGACAATATGCAATTCTAAAGAACTTTGAAGATTATTTTATTCACTTTTTATAACCAGTTTAGTTTAACTTATCTTAACCTATTTTCCGAAAAACAACTTTCCGGAATTTCGTATAGTCCGGAATTTCAATTTTAGTCCAGAACGCTTAATCAAATTCATCCATCAATTAAAAAATGTGACTTAATTTTTTTGGAGAATATCAATAAAACCAATAAACATACAAGTTCAAGCATACCCCGAACTGTTTTTCACTCGACTATCCCTTTGTCTGTGTAAATTCTGCTGTCTCATCAGACATTTCACAATTTACTGCTATTCACAAACATAAAATAATTCTAAGCGACCCCTGAGACAAACCTAATTCAATAAACATGATTGAGTAATTTGTCCAAAAGGTAAATAAGACTATAAAGTTGTCAGACTGGAAATATTTCTACATTTACTATAAGATGAAAACTCTTCGGCAAATTGCCGTCTATACTATGTCTGCAAAATTGTTTCAAATAAAAAGGCTAATTCTTTGACTAACACCATGTTTAAATAAATACCCCTTAGGCTTTTTTTTTTCTTTACAACCCCCTCCTCATATGGAATCACCCTCCAAAATCTCTTTTTGAATCTCAACGAGTGAATTTTCACTTGTTCCAGACAATAAAAGTCAGACAAAAGTGGTAAATGCATTCAAGAGACAAAAATGTGTAGAGTTGACAGATTTGTGGATTGTAGATTGGATAAAAGATATCCTAAACAATTGATCTACATTTGATACAATTGTTTTCATATGAATTATCTTGGCAGTTGGGATAAATAGTGGGGTGCAGACTTGAATAATTCTATAATACAAGAGGCATTCCGTATACACCTTTTGCAAAAGGAAGGGATGCAAAAAGACGTAGGGGATACAGGGGTGGAGAACTTTCCATAAACATAGCGAATTACAGAAAAATGTTGCATGATAATAGGGCTTCTTTAGAATTATCTCAGTCTTTTAAAAAGAATGTTGCCACTGAACATTTTACACTTCTCAAGGCAAACGAACACACTGAACTTTCACTCTTAAAAGTAATTTTGGTAATTTTCTCACTGCCTTTTTATTACTAATTAAAGAAAATTTAAAAGCATGTAGGGGAAATGCTCATAATTTTGTCCAGTTTCTTATTTTGGACACTTTGAGGATAACATTGGACACTAAAAATAAATTGATTAAAATGATGGATTTTTATTCCAATATTTGATGAATAATGAATTCTATCTAAATATTTATTCTTTTTGGAATATTTTAACACTAAATACGTTAAAATTTGAATATGATTTGAGTTGAAATTGCTTTGTTGAAAATTCAGTGTGAGCAATTGCTTACGAGAAATATGACAGAACTTCGTGGCTTACTTCAGTCTTATTTAGTTTTGGTGAAGTACTAACAAAGTTTGTTCGCTGTTTTTGAGTGATATTATTGAATATTCATTGAATATTGTGTTGATTCACGTTACTGATGAGTTGTACATTTGAACTGAAGTGAGATTTGCCTTGTGAATTATATTTTTCGTGTGAAAAATGGGAAATTTTTTAAGACATTCACCAGTGAGGTGATGATTCTTATTTTGGACAGGTGTTTTTCTCACGAAATTTCGTGAAGTTTTAGCTTTTGTGATGACTAGGTTGGACAAATACCTGGAGAAACAAAGGAGCATCATCTCTACGAAAGAGATGTAGCGAGAAATGCCTTGAAAGGCTCCCGGAAAGGTCAGGGAATGAGCGAATCCGCACGTACTTGGAGTATCGAAGTCAACTCACTTTAATGAATGATATGGAAAGTTTCCGGGCTTCTGTGACATTCTACGTTTCCCTTACATGAACAGGAAGAGGACTTGGTAAGATTGGTTCATCAATTGAAGAACAATGGGCATCCTATTGATGCGGATTAGCTGTCCAAATTTACAGCCAAGTTGGACAAATTAATAAACAAGTTGTCCAAAATAAGAGCCAAAGTCACCTCTACATATCAATTCATTTTTAAACGTATTAAAACTAATTTTAATAAAAATAAGACGATAAATAGCTTGCTAAGTTTCTAAACAACCCTTCTGAAAAGAGAGTAACAAGAAATGTCAATTAGTATAGAAAATATCGCACTTCAAACTTGGAACTTCGATGCTTATAAGCAGACTGTCCAAAATTATGAGCACTTCCCCTATATTTCATTTTAAAAAAAACTCTTAAATATATTCAATCAATAACTAAACAAAGTAAAAAAAAGTAAAAGAATACAAATCGATTTTGTTTTTAAATTTATGATTTATAGGTGATAAAATCAAATATGACAGTCATGACAGTCAAACGACTAATAAGTACGTATTATTGCAGAACATCTTTTGATGGTATTAAACGTATTAAAATTTAAAATACGTCCCACCACTTACGCTCATCATTTTTACTGCTCGAACTCAAGGAGAGAGCTGTTATATAGCGTTAATATTTTTGAATTAACTCGATTATTTATAATATCTTGTGATCCTTTATTGCCAAGTAAGGTGGACAGCTTGCATAAATCTTAAGTTCTTACCCCTAAAATATATAACGAAAAATCATAAAATAGGTAGTTTACGATGTGTTTAAAAAATTAGTGATTTTTCGTAATCAGGGGTGGAATGATAACATTTCGATATTATCGAATCAATATTATCGATAAATCTGTATCTGTTATATGAAGTGAATGATTACTTTTTATGCATTATTAGACCATTTATTGTGACATTCTTATAGTAGAATGTGAGTGTTGATAAATATTTGTATTATCTACAAAAACTACAGCTATCGTTTTAATTTTTCAGAATCGACAGTCGATACTATCGATGAGAAGTTATCATATCACCGCTGTTTTAGGTAAGAATTTATGACTTTTGCAAGCTGTCCATGTCCATATGATGGACAGCTAATAATAAATTGAGTGGTAAGAATTTCAGTGAAAACAGTCAAAAATCACCTTGTACGAGAAGATTTTACAGTTTCGTATACAAAATGATGTCCAAGTTTCAAGATTTTTTATTGAATGCCACACAAGCTCCGATTTAATTATACAACTAATGCCAAAAAAAATCTCTTATTAATTAGCTTCGTAATTCCACCTCAAAAAATCCCTGACAATCCTCTACAGGAAAATTAAAATTTAGTGGCGATTTTTACGAAGCTGCTATGTTTCTGCAAAGCTACAAAAGTTCAGTTTTCCTGAGCTGCCAGGATGGTAATGTTTGTGACTTTTCCTCCACCCACAAAAACCACCCCTTTCTAGCAAAAGATTTTCACAGTAAATATTAACCCTGATAAACCATCTATTACTTGAAATAGTTTTGACAAGTTGCAAAAAGTGGATTATATAACTACTGTCTCTTTGAGTTAGAGCAATAAAAATCAACTTTTACTCAGCTGCAGCATTACGAAGCTGCCAAATCCCCATCCTTTCTTTAGAAATGGAATCGAAAAACTTATAAACCGTTAGAAGACAATCGTAAGAAATAACTTAATGCCATATCTTTGACTAAATAAATCATCTTAAAAAAATATTTGTTGAACTTTATCTGCATGATAGGTATACGAATTTGTTCTTATACACCCGTTAAATCCCTGCAAACCTTTAGAAAAAAAAAATTTAACAAGTAACTCTAAAATAAAATAATAAATTCACAACTAACAAAGTATCATCTACTGCAAATCTACATAATTCTTTATCAACTCTGTCATGGAGATAAGTATGTGATTTTTCCCTGTAGCTTTTCATAATACTTTCAGCAAGATATTTTTTTTATGATGTGGGTAATTAATCTCTCTCATACAAGTGCGAAAATACACTTCCGACACAAGGAGACGCTTTCCACAAACCCCCTTGTGAGGGTGAATGCAAGAAAAGGCCCCTAGCGACAATTTCCTCGACCGAATTGAGCAGCGTGCAACATTTTTATTTATTTTTTCCCCAACCACATTTGCTGTATTTGTCAGACCCAATAGAAGTTTCTCCTATTTGGTATGGGGGTAAAATAAAATTTGCATGTTTACACGTGGGGATTAGAGCATGTGTAATTGATTTAAAAGGACAATTGTCCATAGCCTTGTAAATCACTCTATGAGCTTTTCAAGTCCGATTGAATTACATGGGGATATACGTTCGAAATACTAATAAACTCACACTTGTGGTCAGTTCAGTCAATTGACCGACACAGAAAAGAAGTGCTGATAGGGTTGGAAGCTCTCCAAATATACCTATACATAGTTGGAATTCTTTTATATCCCAAACAATAAGTTTATTTATTGGGTATTGTATGATGAAATTTACACAGTATCCACTTCAATTTTCCTCTTCTTATTTTCATTGGAAAATCCTATCTTGTATCAAATTAAGGATGAGTATTGCTAGGGTAGAAAATTTGTATTTTCAATTCAAATTCACAGGGGCATTAAAAATTTCTGGAATTTTAGTTATTCACTGAGAAAAAAAGGGTGCGATTAACTTTTTTTTCCTCATAACTTTAACATTTTTTAGGTGTAAAATATATCAACATTTTTTATGTTAATTTTACACCTTTTTAAGGGTAAAATAACCATGAAAATGGGTAACTTAAACCCCTAATACACCTTAAAGGGTAATATTTACACCGATTTTGGATCAATACTGCGGGGTAAAATTAACATTTCCGGAATGTTTGGACAAAGGAAACACGGATTTTGACTTAGACTTATCCTCCTTTATTAGTAGGAAAATAAAACTGTATTCACAATTGGACGAGATGGACATCACAATGGTCAGAACGATAATTATCGTTCTGAACATTGTGATGTCCATCTCGTCCAATTGTGAATACAGTGTAGTGAAAATTTGTATTGACCCCCCTTTTCCCACTAGTTACTTGCATGCCTGAAGAAGGAGCCATAAAGTTCCGAAACGTCGTTTGTGTAGTAATAAAGTTGGATAAGTCTAGGTCAAAATCCGTGTTTCCTTTGTCCAAAGTTCAACTCTTGACCGATTCTTAAGCAGCATTTCCGGAATGTTATTTTAACTTTTTCGAATTTCTCTCATCAGTGTTCAGATTTCGCATTTTATTTTACTAAATAAAATTATAAAATTGAGATATGAAAGATCAATAATAACCCCTTTTTAAAACGCTTCTTTCAAATATGTTTAATAGTCTTTGTATATTTTTTTTATATTAAAGAAGAAAATATATCCAAGACACGATCAAACACAAAGATAGATTACAGTTAACTCTTTCGCGTCCCACTTTTATTCAGCAGATGAATTCATGCAAAATTGAGTTTTTCCTAATGCTTTATGATCAAATATAATAGTTCAGAGAGGAAAAAAATTTTCCATTGCGTGAAAACTCGGAAAAACCCCGGGTCATATATGACCCTGTTGTCCTCAAGGGAAGTGTATTTACCATTTTCAAAATCTATATCACGGGCTTTTTAAGAGTTTTTTTTCGCTTGAAGTTATTAATTTGGCCAAAACCATGGCAAACTGGATTGTTGTGATGAACACTGTACTCCTGGTGTTCAAGGAATCTTCCTGGTAATCCCTTGAACAGTCACTGTCACAATATTTTGAGTGGTATTTGGCAAAAATAAACTTATCCACATATTTATTCACACACAATACAATTGCACAATATGAGACGCTTGCAGAATACTCTAAAATATTGCAAAATATGTTATAATTCATCAGATATAAGATGAAATGTCCAGGAGCAAGATGTCCCACCTGCATTTCACAAAGAAAAACAATGTCTCAACTACATTTCGCTATAGGTTTGGGACGAAAGCACTGTTACCCTTGGGGACTATAGGGTCATATATGACCCGGAAAATTCTACACGCTTTTCTGGAAAATTGAGAGTAATTTATTATATCAAAATATGCAATATACAATCTTTGGATATTCTATTTTGTGTTTCTAAAGAACTTTTTGCTGAAAAAAATAAATGAATATAAAAAAATTTGAAAAAGAAAAGTCATTTCACGAAGTTCGAAATTCGTGATTTTTGATCTCAAATATTTTCTTTTCCTGAATAACTGGAGTCTTGAGAAAATTAGCCAAGAATCTTACATCCTTCTATTATGATGTCGTGCGCAAACCGATAGATTTCAATTAATGTAAATAGTTAAAAGAAATTGTTTTTTCCCCGGGTCATATATGACCCTAATGACGCGAAAGAGTTAACAGAGTAAGGTCAGTCGTGGACTATTAATTCGAACTGGATTCGTATCAAAATCTCCCCGTTTACATACTCCCTGACATTAAATAATCAATCGAATTTCCGGTTTGAATATTTAGAACTTTTCAGTGGAAAACTCACGAGGTCATTTCATTCAGATATAGGTAGATTTTGGAACTATTAAAATACCTATGTTAGAACGGGACTATATTATTGATTTAAGAGGATCGAAAAGCCAGAAAATGGCGGCTCCATACAAAAACCCAAAATTAAAAGTGTATCAAGTCTTACAATTTTTGAGATATTTCCTTGAAAATTTAACTGAGGGTAGTTTTTTATATTATCTTTTAATTCTATGTTTTAATTTTTTGAAAAACTGTTTTCCTTTCGTAATATAATTTTCCAAACATTCGTGTACTCCTAAAACATGCCACAAAGAAGCTGCATTATCTCCTAGAATATGAAAGATAGAGAGGTATATTTTTTTTTAATTTTGTTCGTAAAGACATGCTCTATAAAATGCCTGTTTCACTTCTTTCACTTTTCATACAAATTTTCCAAGTATTTTTCAATTGAAAATTGTCCAAAAAATGACAGTTTTCATTGCATCTTTGTACCGAGAATATAATTTTTTCCGAATAAATAATTATTTTTGTACCAATCTACATTTCATTAGCTTTCAAATGGTACATTTGAATTGGAAAAACTCCTAATAGTTTTTTTGCAATTAAATTTTAAACAATATGCTGCAAATTGGAAATTTTCATGAGCTTTTGATAGCTTTCCGAGCTTCCGAGAAATTCTACTCAAAATTGTTCAGCAATTCGCCACAAGATTACGCGTGGATTTTTGGTCGGTATTTTTCACCATGTCTTTCTTTTTCTCTCTGACCTTCAGCACGCCTGCAGTTTTTTGCGATCAGGCGGAGGAGAAAAAAGAATACAAAACAACAAAACTCATCCCCTGTGTGAGAAATCTTATGAATTACAGCTGAGCGAATTTTTATGATTTTCACGATCAGTCTCGTTCTTTCAAAAAATTGTAGAAAAATCGTAAAAATTATGAATCGTCAACCGTAATGGGCATTTCACAAAACCAGCTAATATCGGTGACTACAAAATATGCGGATATAATTTTTCTCGGAGAAGAAAAAAGTCAGTGATAAGCCTAAATGGGCTTATGCTATGTGTGATTCTTTCATTGCAAATTCGAATTGGGGGCAAAATCGAAGTCCAGATGACCTTATGGTAGCTGAAATTCATTATACAGGAAACCTCAAAATGCGTGCAACTCGAGGTCGTTGAAAATTGAAGAGTGCAAATTCGATTGTCAGAAATGCACAAAAATACATGTAAAACTTTAATGCCAAAATGGCTCAGAAACTATTCCGCAATCCGCGAAAAAATCCACAGCCCGGGAAAATCCACAATAAATTCTGCCGGCCGCGTAAATCCGTGAGAAATTCTTCGGTCCGCAAAAGATTCCGCGATCCGCGAGAAATTTCGCGGTTCGCGAAAATTCGTGAACGATTCCGCGATCCGAGAAAATCCGGGAGAAACACCGCGATCCACGAAAATACACGAAAAATTCCGCGGCCCACTAAAATCCACGAACACACCGCAATCCGCGAAGTTACAAAATAAACATAAAAGGAGCGAAAAAGCATAATAGTATTTCGAGATAATTCAGAAAAAACTGGGTTTTTACACATTTTTCAAAATATCTCAAGAACCGCCGATTTCTGAAAATTCGGTTGCTCATTTGCGGCATCAGGGTTTGCTCCAAATATATACTCTTTATTAGTAGGTGCGATTATGAAAGAATCGCACCTAAAAGTATAGTGTTCACGAGTTTGACGATTTCGGGAAGTTTCTTCCCCGGAAAAAAATTGACACATATAATCATTCGAGGAGAGATGGAACAGTGAGAGATGGACCACTTCGCCTCCTGCCTACACCTTATTCACAATCTCCACCTCATTTGGTCTATTTGTGCCCTTCAACATTCTATTAGAAACCCCCAAGTTACAGCTTTACGTTTAAAATTGTACGAAAAAATTAAAATTGAATTTTTTTGGATGTCTGAAAAATGGCCAAAAATATTTATTTCGCCATAAGAATACGTGTATTTGGGGGTTGAGGAGAGATGGAACTTAATAGTTTTGGCAACACTTCCGGTGTGAATTTTGATCAATGTTCTTCAAAATCTTTTCAAGTAAATCTTAGATATTATTTTCCCAAAATTTATGGTAAGATTGATTTGATACACTCAACGAAATTGCCATCGAAGTATATGAGCCACATATTCCACAAAATAAATCATTTATATTGAAAAAATATAATAAACCCCAATAAATTCAATGAAATAGTGTTCATGTCTAAAATCACTATTCTAAATTAATAAAATAAACTAGAAATGTTTTGCTAAAATTAGGGGTGTTCCATCTCACGCGCACTTTTTTCGAGTGCCTCAAAATGCAACTTTTTTTAAATACTATTTTTCGAAGTGACTATTTTCGTCTAAGCTTTTCTAATATTGGTATTTTAAATTTAGAGTCTTCAAATGATAAACCAGTGAGATTCGTCTTTGTCTCGCATTCAAAACGCATCCGCAATATTGAATATAAAAAAGGTGTTCCATCTCTCGTCGAATGACTATATTTGTTCCAAAAATAGGGGGTTCGTGGTGCAATTGGTAAGAGCGTTCGGCTCTTGGGCGGTGTGATCTCCTAAATAACTTATAAATAAAAACTTGTAAAATGAAAAATGTACAAAATGGCGAAGAAAAACCGGTACATCAAAATAAATAAATAATAAAATAATGTTCCAAAAATTAGCTCGTCCACGGACACACAAGTTTTTGGAAAAAATTTGTGCTTTCTACGAGACTCAATAAGATACCTAATATGAAAACGAATTTTTTTCCGCAGCGTGGCTCATCCATGGACACTGAAAATTTTCGGAACAAATTTGTACCCTCCAGGAGTAACGAAAAGATACTCAATATTAGTAACTAATTTGTTCCGAAAGTCACCATCGCAGCGAGGAAGACGTTAAATTTGTGGCATTTTTCAAGCTATAATATTTACGGTTTAACTTTTTTTAATTCGAGATTCCCGAGATTTCTTCCCCTCCTGCTACCAGCACTCGCATGTGATTTTGTAATGCACAAGTCTGTATAAAACACTGTTAAGCTGAATTTTATTTGATGTTCCTTATGAACTTTCGCCATCGAAATCCATTTCGACTGAAGTACAGACCTTCACTGTTAGACGAAACGGACGAGATCTTTTAAATTGCATTAATTTGTTCCCGATAATTGGAACTAAATGTCTATATTTGGTTCCGACTTTTAGCAACAAATTTGTACTTCTTAAGAGAGACAAAAGGATTCCCCATATTATTAACGATCTTTGTTCCAAAAATTAAATCGTCCACGGACACCGAAAATTTTTGAAACGAATATGTTACAAATGTAGGGATAGTATTTTTATGAAAAAAAATCTACAAATTTGTTCCTGACAGTGGGAACAAAACAGTAGAGCGCAACAAAATTCTATTCCAACTCACAGATCAAATTTGTATACAACGAAATCTACTGAAATTTGTAGGTATTCCACGGTATCAAAACGGTTCTAAAAGAAAACTTACCCAATTGTCACTATTCTTAACAAAACCGTGAGGAAAAATATTGGAACGAATAAATACCTTTTCTAGGTACATATTTGTCCTGTAACAAATTGTTCTAAAGAAAATTTTTACCAATATTTTGGTCAGTGTCCAAAAGTTTTTACTGCGATTGTAAAATTTGCTAACAATACTACAATTGGACTTCAGATAAAAATTAGTTATAGTTTCATAACTGCTTTATTATATGGATTCATAATCAATTATACCCTTTTCAGAATTGTAAGAAATTGCATGACCTTTGGAACTATACCAAATGTCACCCTATTCGGTTTATAAAAATACGCTCTCTAGAGCATTTTTAACCTTTGACCTTGAAAAATCTTTAATTCAACAGTATTTTCTTATATGAAATTATCACCGAGTCGGCCTCTAAAACATATTTAAAAATAAAAAAAAATCGCAGGATGCGTTTTTAAAGATTCCCAAGAAGAACACGGTTTTTTGGAAAGAATGAAGGAAAAATAAAGGTCATGTTAATTCTTTATTAGTTTGACCTGCCAATATTATAAAGTTTTTAAATTTCGAATCGTAAGGGATAGGGGAAAGAACTCTCCTTTCGAACGTTCATGCCTTCGAATAGCGTGATTTTTCTTTTATTTTTCCTAAGAGACTTATAAATAATTATCAAATAATCATAAATATTGATGATAAGCTAACTAATATTTAATAGAAATGTGTAAGTCTCTTACGAAAAAAAAAGAAAATTCACATTATTCGAAGGCATGAACATTCGAAAGGAGAGTACTATCCCCTACCAAAAAAGGCCAAAAAATAAACCTCCCCCTATCTTTCAAATGTTTCATATGCACGTGTCCTTTGAAGAAATAGAAATTTTGGACTATGAAGAAAATAAAAAAAGAAATTTTGTCACTTGAAAATTTAATTTTTTTTTTTATCAATTTTTAGAGACAAAGATAAACGTAAAACATGCATGTCTCATTTTTTCTTTCCTTCACAAAATCTCATAATGCATCGCAAGGCTAAAAATTCGCCTTTGGGTTTTTATTTTTAACCTTTTCAATGGGTTTTTTGTGTGCTCTGGGGAGCGCTTCGGAGAAGGGTAGACAGACGATGAGCGTGAACAAAAAACAGTAGAAAAAACGAGACAGCTGATGGCGGTGATGACTCTTTTCACCACCAGAGGACATCACGAATGCTTTGAGTAGCTCCGCGGGAGCTTGAATCTGGAGCTTTTTTTTTCTTGACGATCCTCTTAATCAGATCAATTAGTAATATAAAATATTAATTATATGTGCAGTCTATGGAAATTCTGTAATTTAAAACTAAACAAACAAAAACAATTAAAATAAAGGAGAATCAGTGGCGCAATAGGAAAGACCGTTGGCTCTTGGGCGGATCGATTCCCCGGCTCGACTTACTGTTGTGAGTTCGAGTCCTGCCCGGTGCAAAGATCTGAATGTCTAATTTAGACAATTTAGACAGAAAAAGCATCCACAATGCGGGGAAGGCGCTCCTGGGAGAGTCTACAAACGGACTAGCAGATTCTTCTAACACGGGATATGGACATTGTAAAAATGATTACCTTTGTAATGAATATATCTCGATACGATTAATAATTAAAATAAAGAAAAACAATTTCCGAGCGGAAAACGATAAGTTATTAAAATCATCAATTTTTTATACAGTCAGTCTAGTTTAATATTAATATCGGATGTCATTTTTGTTAGGGGGAGGTGGGGCTTCTTTGATGTGTGGGCCTAGATTGTTATACGATTCTTTCGCATATTTCTAAATGAAGCTAGGCCTTACAATTATTTTATTTAGATCAACAATTGTTTTGTCTATTCAAATTACATCATGTTAAAACCCAGTTTCCTTTAGAAATATGTGAAAAAGTCGTATAACAATCCATCCTAATAGTTCAAAGTAGCCTCACCTGCCCCTACTTATACAAAAAATCTCAAGAACCAGAGCTTATCTATTACTAAGTCTAGGATGATGGGACAGTTCATACGTTTATAATTTTTAGCAATATAAAATTTTGACATAATAAATTAATGTTTGGAAAACATTTTATGAATGATAAACAATACTCAAGACAAACTTACTAGACCTAGTTAACTTAAATATTAGTTCATATAAGTTTGAAAAAAACTTCAGTAGCTTGAAAATGCCCCATCATCCCCTAACAAATACAAAGATGAATATTCATTTACATGATGTAAATGGATACATCTTCAACTTAAACCTTAACTCTTATACTTAACACCCTATCTCAATTACATGTGCCACCTAAAGGGTGTGAATGCATAGAAAGTTCCTAATTGAATTGCTTGAAGTTTTCTCTCCATCAACTTGTATAAGCCCTACATGTTCCCCACTGAGAAACCCTTTTCATATAATAATTATGGAATTATCACCCTGTTTTGCGTGTTGAGTTTCCCAAATGCCATGATTCTAACCCTCTTGGTGTCTCAAGAGATAGACAGACAATAAAATATCATCCATTTCGAGGGGTTTGATCTCTCTCTCTCTCTGGGCAATGAGGGAAAATCTCATCGGGGTTGAGGGTTTTTTGGGGTGGAGACATGAATTTTAGCTTTTGATTCCGAAGCGCTTTTATTGCAAAATTTTGGTTATGGAAGTTTGGGGTTGATGCCAGACGATTTGTTCTCTCGCTCTGTTCTTCTGGGATTCTGGGGTACTAACTGAGGGGTTAGAATATATGTGTATACTTTTTCCCTCATCACAGAGAATCTTCCACCATCCTCTTTCGATATCATACAAAACTCTCCCTGTTGTGTGAGCCACGTTGAATGCTTTTATTGCATTTTGCGAGTCGTTGAACTGGCTGGCAAAATTTCACCATCTCTCACCCGAAAAATCCTCTCGAACTGGGGTTCTCGAGGTATAGTGCCTCTATACTCTATACCTCAACCATTTTCAGCAATCGCTCACACACATACAAATTTCAAAAACTTGGCGCGCGCGGACTTCTCTAAAAGGGGTCTTAAGGTATGAGTTAAAATAATTCTTATTATGTATCTTTTTATATGTTTTTCCTTTACTGCCAATAAATCAGGGCATAATACTCAAGTACACAAGACTACAATATAAAAAAATGTTGGCATTCTTGATAGCCTTAATAGCTTTATTGCTAAAAATAGTACACTAAAAAAACATTTAAAATGCTAAAGGACTAAATAAAGGTAGCCAATCCTCAACCCGTAAAAGCTTCCTTACAAGTTAAAGCCAATTCGGTTAGGTTAAAAACTTTAAAACCTTTCTATTAAATACAATCTTGACTAAATCGTCTGAGAAATAAACCCTCTAGTCTAGAGTAGTTTAACTTTGACTTTAACAATAAACCTACCGAGCCTGGTCAAATTGACTATTTGACATCTTTCTAATATTTACGTAGACTTAAACGTTCAAATGCCACTATCTAAGTGCATAGCTTTTCTTAATATGTCCATGTGATATATGCATAAGTGAAGTACTGAAGTTTACCGCTAGAACTGAAGTACTAGTGGTAATTGCCATAAGCAACAAGAGCACCTTATAACAACCTTCAGCACCCGCCTAGAGATGATGTGTTGGATGTGTCACAGAGGAATGAATAATTAGGATTGGTGGGTTTGGCCGTCGACTGGGTTAACAACTGTCGAATGGGTTGACGCTCTACAAGATTGTTTTGTCTTTTTCGAGAAATTTTTTTCATGTGATCTACCTACCATGACCGGTCAATTTGACCGGTATTGAAAAACGTTATCAAAGACTAGACCTACACCATCGCTTCCTTTCAGTCTTGGATGTTGAGTCTCATAGAGGCCATTTCATCCATTCACAGCAAAGAGGACCAACTTCTCCATCCCCCACATGGTAACAATTTAGACAGAAGAGAAGAATTTCTTCTGATGAATTTTTTGACCAAAGGAATTGAACCAGCCACCTGAAACGTTCTGACAACCTTGCTCTGAATGGATGAAATGACCTCTAAAAGACTCTCTAAAACATCCAAGACTGAAAGGAGGCGATAGAATAGTCGTTGATAGCTTTTTCCTTTCAATATCGGCCAGTTTGACCGGATGGTAGGAATAGATATATAAAAATTTCGGTAAGTTTAGTATTAAGTAATTCAAAATAAAGAATTTTTCGTCACATACTGAGGTTGCGATTCTTTAACAAAAAATCAGGCTAAAACGGCTAAAACTATGCCTAAACCAAAAAAATAAATAAATAAATGATACGTAGAAAAATTTCACAGTGTTTTGGGTGATGCCTTAACCCGACTTAAACCAAAATACAGCTTAACGTAATAAGATGGATTAGACAGAAACTAAATACAAATTTAATCTGATCATTATTTTGATTTGCGGTAAGCCGTCTTTCGGCTTAAGTCGAATGTGTGTCTAGGGCATAAGTCTAGCCACATTGGTAAATTCAGTGTATGGGCTTGTTACAATCCTGCCGGGAGAAATCCATTTTATTTTCCTGAGTCTTATGACCAGCGCACAATAACTTTTGTTTGTAAACATGTTTTCAAAATTTCCCATCAGAATGAGCGAGATGACTAGATCTAGATCTTACTCACTCTCATTGAAATGTCTAAAACATGTTTAGTAAACAAAAGTTATTGTGCGTTGGGCATTAATCTTGGCTCATATAAACAGTGGCAAAAATAGTATTTAGCTTCTTTTTTGCATTTTTAGTAAATTGTAATCCAGGCCTGAATACTACTTTTGTCTTTCATAGTAAGGCTTTATACTGATCTTTTCTGAAAATTTGCCAAATTCATTTATAACACAATGAAAAAAATTATTTGTGCGAACCATAAATCGTCTGAAGGTAGCGCGCTTTTTTCTAGCTGTAAGGCATTCTAGTGATGTTAAAAATATGCATTACTAACATAAACTCGAGAAACACTCTAGAACATTGGTTAAATAGAAATGGTGATTTCGATATAAAGGACCAAAAGACCAAAAAACAATCAATGGTGCCGATCTTCAAGCATTTCCGGATGAAGATTATAAAATTATCTTTCAAGAGCATAAAACATGTCCTAGTAATATATTTTCAAGGATTTGCATGCTTTTTTATTCAAAAATTATTTGACAGCAAATTAATAAGTTAAAAAATTCCAAAACAAGTCCTTCCCAATAAGAGTTATAGTTCAATAAATACCTACAACTGAACAAGATTTTGATTGAATCTAACATCAACAATAGCTGTGATTATGAAGAAATTAAAGGCAACATAGAATCGTTTTAGATAGAATCAAACCGTTCTACTTTGTGGTTTATTCTTTGGAAATGATAGTTCAGCATTAATTTCCGAATTTGCCTCGTTAATTGCCATCAAAATACTTCCCCTACTCAAGTCTCAAAATTTTAATTAAAAAGAATGTTTGAAAAAGAGAATAATTGTAATTGGACATTAAATAAATATGTTGAATGTCTCAAAAGGTGTGAGAGATGCAGCCAGACACAAAACGAACCAAGGAAACGTATCTAAACACATTTTATATAAAAAGAAGCTAACAACAAAGACAACAAATGTCTCAGAAAAAAAATTGAGGCCACTGCATAACGCCAATAGCGAAATATTATACAACAGTAGTATACATCGAGCAAGTCGCTGTTTGTGACGTCACTATCGAGCAAGTCGCTGTGTTGTGACGTCACGATGAGTCATGCTCTGACGTCACTATCGAGCAAGTCGCTGTAGTGTGACGTCACGTGTATGCTGACGTCACACCCTGGAGGCATGACGCAATATTTTGGGATGACGTCATCCCGGAGGAGGGAGCGCCATCTGTGATTGCGAAATTGAAATATGGGCTACCATTTTGAATTCCCATCCGCCATTTTGAATTTTGGCCGCCATTTTTAATGCCCATCCGCCATTTTTGTTTTTATCCGCCATTTTTTTTATTACCGACCGCTGCTCCTATTTTTGTCCGCCATTTTTATTTTTGTCCGCCATTTTTACTTTTGTCTGCCATTTTTATTACCGACCGCTGCTCCTATTTTTGTCCGCCATTTTTATTTTTGTCCGCCATTTTTATTACCGACCGCTGCTCTTATTTTCTATGCGCGCGCCCTCTGTTATTCCTATTATTAACTATTACCGTAATTTTTTTTCGCGACGTGAAAATTTTTTGGCCGAGACCTAGGATTGAACCGACAGATACTTAAAGTCTTAAACGTAATGTGTACCACTGCTTAGACCACTCGGCCACGGCGGCATGTTGAGGGGCTCCCGCTGAATCGTGAACCGTTGCATCGTCCACAGGCTGACGTCACCCATGCATAGATACCCCATATAGACATTTTCCATGCATACATACATTTTCATACACATGCACATGCCCCGTGGGAATAATTGCGCGCGTCACTTGGCGGGGAAAACAGTGCGAGAAACAGATCTCGGGTTTCGGGTTTCAGAGTGGCGCGTGGTAACTTCTGGATATATGACCCGTAGTTAAGAATGCATCCTATTGCAAAAATGGCATGGAATGTGTCATATGGGGGGCGACTATAAATTAATTGTCGTGGGAATATTTTAATTGCTGTGGGAATTTTTCTTCCCTTTGAGAGCTATTAAAGATTTCTAAATAAAGAGGATAAACGTTTTTACAATGAAAAAAGTACTTTTCATATAATTTCACATATGTTTCGAGAAATTAATTTACTCTACCTGCCTTTTAAGGGAGATCTTCCGATTAGGATGATCTTTTATCTAAGTTGAATGAAGGCTATTTTACGTCTCTTTATATTACTTACCCCAGACGTTTTTTTCGCAATTTTAGTGGTATGATCACCAGCCATGCATAGCTATGAAAAAGTATCATCAAAGGTTGAATATTTTGTAACCCCAAAAAATCAGTTTAGCAGGGTTATATCCTACCAGTGTGCGCAGAAGGGGTTGAATGCAGTTAGAAGTTGTTCCAAAGAGTTAGAGGCTGTTTCAATTTAGAGAACTCTAGTAGCACGGGCTGTCTAATTATGGCAAGAGATTCTTAAGATCTGTTTAATTTATGTAAATTTTTTCTCTGGAGAATCCTTCTTATATGTCTACCAAAAATTTTCATTTCTGCCCCTCTATTTGCAATGTCCGGTAAATTTCGCAGTGCCTCTTTAGATCATGATGATTCATATGATCCACTGATCTCATGACTTTTCTTTGTCTATTTTTTGTGAAAAAGCATTTCCATACACTGATCTTGGATCTCGAGTATATGATATAAGCTCGCTATACATAAATTATTTCCTAATATTACAAACTGATGGTTGAATGTACTTACTTACTTTTCTATGCACTTGTCGCCGGAATGACCGAAATATGATCTCCTGCAGCGCTCATGAGTTTTAAGGAGTGGAGTGAGGCGATTAAAAGAGGAGTGAAAAATCGTCAGTGAAAGCAAATTTCATTCTTTGTATGTGAACCATTTAATTTTCTTGGCCGCAAGTGAGGAAAGAATGGGAAAAGGTGTTAGGTTTCTGATAACTTTGCCCTCTCCAATATTAAATATTTTGAATTTATAATTGATGCTTTTCTTACTATTTGCATTGTGCTTTAAAGAGATCTGAAGAAATTTGCACATGATCCTTAGCATAAAGACTTGAGAAACGACAACAAAATAACAAATCTGAAGATGTTTTTCATATAAAATTATTTTTTCTCAAATTATACAGAATGGGTTGAGCATGTCACTGATTACTGTGGAACTGATGAATGTACCCCTAAAATTTAGTTATGTGCGATACTGAAACATTTTACATGTTTTTCACTGATAACTTGTTCCCAAATTACGTTTATCCCTGCTAGACCCTTCTTGAAAGTAGAAAAGTGTGAAATTCTCTTCTTTTTATTAAATGATCATATTTTTAGTATATTCCCTCTGTGAACGGATCAAAAGAAAAGGTTCAAGAGGATGTTTAGTAAAAGAATGTCACAGATTTTTGCTTTAGACTGAATATGGAAATTTGGCTTGCACTCACTACATCACCACGGAACTATGTCCTCTTTAATTCTCGGTCAAAAATTTGTCCTAGTATTATTGTTATTAAAATTTTATTTACACCTTTTACACCTTGCACTGAAGAACACCGAAAACTTTATTTGAGTTGCAATTTAGAAATTTCTGTGTACCCGCCACACCGTTTGGAAAATACTTTAGGCAATCGTAAATGTTTTGTTCTGAGATATGAACCGATTTTATTTGTGAAAAATGTTATCAGGGTAATGCATAGTCTCTTAAAATTCAATTATCTGCGATGTTGAATCATCTCACGTCTTTTCAATGATAACTCGTTGCTAGATTGATATGCATTTCTGAGAGACTTTCTCATATAAAATAGAAGATGAAGATCTTTTCTTTTGAATAAAATCTTAGCATACTCTTCACATAAAATTAATATGGTGGATGTTTAATAAAAATTGAAGCTATTTCTCTTTTACTCTGCTAATATTTTGCAGATTTTATACGTTGACTCAAACAAATTAAGCGTGTTTCAGATAAAATGCAAAACCTCGAAGCATATCAGAATGATAAGTCAGTTGCCTTTAGGAAAAAAGTTTCCCAAAAGTTCATTGTCTCTATGGAAAAACGAGGGGCATGACATTTCCTATGTTTCCCATATGTTTCTAGCGCACCGAAAAAACTTTTGGGATTATTAGCTGTTTTCTGTCAGTGTAGAATGATTAGCAAAAAATTTAAATGCAAAATAAAAGCCAACTTAATATTGAATAGGCAACCGAAAACCCCAAATTGGCAACCTACGTTGTTTTGGAGATATCTCGTGAAATGTGTACGAAAACAGGGAAAAATTTACACTAAAATCGGTCGCATTTTTCAGAGCTTATGTCACCCCCCCCCTAAACGTATGAAAAAATGATTTTTTTGTACCCTCCACTGTAAAAATGTTTTTCTTCAAACAAGATAGTGAATATGTACCAGTTACTTAAGGGATGCATGGCCTTCTGTAACTCGGACTCTTGTGATACTGAATCACTTCATGGCTTTTTCATGGACTATTTTTATCATTTTGATAATCTTTTTGTGAGAAATCTTTGAAAATTAAAATTGAATGCGTCTTCTTTAAGAAAAGACTACTTTGTATGATGGCCTCAGTCAACGAACACCAAAAGAGAATTTTTAAGAGATACTCGCTAAAAGAAAGCCACAGACCTGAGTTTTCATTCATAATCGACATTTTTCAACCGCTGATCCCTATTGGGGTCGCGTTCCCATGACATCCAGTTTAGCAGCCTATGCTTGTTGATCCTCCACCACTTCAGGAATAAGTTCAGGTTCAATCCCAAGGCACTCCAAGGCAAGATTCTGAATTTGATTCAGCCATATTGTCCTAGGTCTCCCTCGAGGTCGACGCCTCCTCACAATTGCTTGCATAGCTTTTTTGGGAATCTTTTGGGTTTTCATTAATCATGGGGATTTATCTTTGCACTCACTAGCACTACAAATCATCTTTGAACTCTATCCACGTAAATTTTTGGAAAAAAATCATCCTGGTATAAAGAGCGGGTACCAAGATTACCTAGAAGAACAATAAAAACACATATTGGAGCAAACCCGATTTAAGTTCAATTTTTGTAATCGCTTCACCTGCTCTTTAGAAATATGCTTTACATGCCGTTTTCCTAGACTTTCCTCTGAGATATAAAAAAATGCATATGCAGCAGAGTGACATGTACAAACAAGTTTTATCGGATATGAAACAAAGATTTTGTACACTTTGCATTTATCTTGGGAAATTTCGTTGATGTGATCAAAAGATCTTCGAAATCTCAGAGTAATACCGCTTTATAAGAATTTTATCAACTTAAAAAACTTTTCCTGGTTGAGGTTTAATGACAAGTAGAAATGTTGGTGAAAAGTGATAAGTCAAGAAAGACAAGATCATCAAGCTCCATATGTTATAAAGAAAAAGCAACAGATCAACAAATATAACCATGATACTGCTATGGATCTACGAAAGCAGAAAGAAAACAATATTTATCGCGATCGGTTTTTCTCCAAATAGCTTTTCATTGAGTGTTGAGTTATGTGCCGTAAGCTACGGGGGTGGAATTGCTGTTGTAGAATAGAACCAAAAAGACATGGTCGACTTTCTGCGAAAACGGATTAACTTTAAGAGAATTGTTGGAAGACAAGTTGAGAAAGATCATGCCAATATGAAACTATTGCTAAACATTCAACCTGAACATTGTGTAAAAACTAGTAATCACTATGCCGTGAAAAAAATATTTTCAGAGGTACACCGATATATGTAAATCTTTAGGAGTACAAAGATTGAAAAATTCTTATCTCTCAGCCAATAATGCATTTAACCCCTCGATAAACTATTTTCGCCTTTTTCACGAAATTCCATTTATAGCAAGTAAGTCAATAATTTGTAATGCATCAAATTTGAAGAAAATTCACATAATTTTTTTTATTTTCCCCCCTTTTATGACTTTGCCTCTTACCTGTTGTATAATTTTTTCTTCTCGACTCTGTCATAAAATTAACTTTGCTTTCCTGACTCTTGCATAAAACGCATTTTCTTCTTTTTAAACAATTTTATTTCCTCTTAATCATGGCTGATTTTCATATGCATTGACAACTCATTAAGATATTAGCTTTGCATTCAATTCTCTCTTTATTACGAAAAGTATATTCTTGTAGTCTCAACGTATGGTTCTCGACATAGGGGGCAGTTCCTTGTTTTTGAAGCACATTCTTGACATGCAGCAACGTGCCCGCATGGAATAAAGGCGATGTTGTATTCATTGTTATAGCAGATTTTGCAAATTTTATTTGGTTGCTCTACAATGTCATATTCTGTTTCTTCTATACCAGAATCCAAAGTATGATCACCAAAGAATATCTCAAACAAATTGTCAAGTGTATCCTCGTCGTTGATGTTGAAAAATTTTAGCATTAAATACTTTTTCTCCAAAATACTCATTTCTTTTCCGCTTTTCACCTTTCTGAAAAGTTTTTCCACCACACCCTTACGTAAAGTCTCATTGTTGGCTGCATGAAGAAGCTCGATCATCTCGCCAATTGACCTTTTATGCAAAATTAGCTGTACCAAATCAGACTCTGATTTGTCTTTTGCAAAAAGTTCTGCTAATTCTCTCAAGTTGTGAGTACTCATTGCGCTGTAGATTTATTCTGATTGATTGATTTTTCAAAATGCCCCGTGTTAAATAATTGCAAAATATTATGCCAAACATATTTTATTGAGAAAAAAGAGGGAGGGGATGCAGGAAACTTTTGAGGATGCAAATCCTGCCACTAATTGTGTGAACAAACAAAAAAATTGGTGCTTTTAATTAATTTTATGGCATTTCACACAGAAAAGTGTATATCGCTATTAGAATCTCGCTGGATTTCTCGTATATTGCAACATTTGCTCCTCATGATCTCTTTCTGAAGCATCCAGATTTTATTAATTGTATCGAGACCCAAAATTAAATTTGTCTTGCCCAAAAATGGGCCACGTCAATGGTAAGCGGTATTCGCATGTTCT